>NC_053166.1:137301318-137601318 GCF_016835505.1 Polypterus senegalus
ATCTATAAAAAGTATGTACCACTTTTAACATCTCACATTTTATGGTTGTGCACCATTGAAACACATTGGACTTATTGTGGCTTTTTTGACACTGATCAACAGAAAAAGTTTATTTAATGTCAAAGTAAAAAAATAAAACTCTCTGCCAAGGGGTCCACACTAATTCAACAGATAAAACACAAAAAAATTAAGCATTCACACCCTTTGATCCATCAAATTGGTTTTAGTAGTCGAAGAATTTGTTAAATGGAGTTCACCCGTCTGGGGTTTTAGTCAATTGTCATATAAATACATCTGATCTGAAGGTCCAGCTTGTGCTGAGTCAGAATGGAGACTTAACCTATAAAATGAGCAGAAAGTAGCACTCCAAGCAATTCCATGAAAAGGCAATTGAAAGGCACGAGTCAGGAGAATATTGAAGTGACTGAATATCCATGAGTATGGCACAGCTGCAAATATGCCTACAACAGGCATAAAACTAAGTAATTATTCAAGAAGAAGACAAGTGAGTGAAGCTAAAAAGAGACCTGTGAGACATCTGAGGGAGTTACAAGCTACAGTGAATAAGATTGTAGCGTCTGTGAAGACAACTGTTGTCTGTGTGCCCCACCAATCACAGCTTTATGGTTAAGGGGTATTGAGGAAAAAAATGCACAACACCTCTCGACAAGAGTTTGCCAGAAGACACATGGGAGACTCTGAAGATATCTGGAATAAAGATCTATGGTCTAATGAAAACAGAAATGGGTCTTTAGATCATCAGGTTAAAAGCCATATTTGAATACTGCACATTACCAAAAACACACCATTCCCACTGCGAAACATGGTGGTGAGAGCGTTGGGCTATGGGAATGTTTCTCTGCAGCAGGCCCTGGAAGGCTTGTCTAGATGGAGGGAAAAATGAATGTAGCAAAATAAAGGGAAAACATGAAGGAAAACCACACACAGTCTTCATGAAACCTGCACCTTGTGAGAGTTGTTTTCCAGTGAGACAACAGTCCCAAGGATGAAGTCAAAGCTCCACAGGCATGGCTTTGAAACAACAATGTGAATGTTCTGGAGATGCAGAGTCAGAGTCCATATCTTAATCCAAATGAGAATTTGTGGCTGCACTTGATGAAGACTGTTCACTCACAAGCTCTATTCAGCTTGACAGAGCTTGAGCAGTTTGGAAAAGAAGAATGGAGAAAAATGGCCAAGTGCAAATGTGCAAAGCAGAGAGACCTGTGCACATAGACTGTCATGGCTGCCAAAAGTGCATCTCCTGACTGCTGAATTAAGAGGGGTGGTAAATAGTTATATTTATGCTTGCTTTATATTTCTATTTAATTTGGATCACTTTGCAAAAATTTGTTTTCACTTTAACAGTATAGATTTTTCTGTTGATAAGTACAAGAAAATAAATAAAATCCATTAAATAAATTAAATCCATCCAAGTCTTTAGAGTCCTGGTGCTACCTGCCTTGCTCTATAGTTGCGAGACATGGATGCTATCCTTTGACCTGAGATGAAGACTGGACTCCTTTGGTACTGTGTCTCTTCAGAGCATCCTTGGGTACAGTTGGTTTGACTTTGTGTCGAATGAGTGGTCACTAATGGAGTCCTGAATGAGGCACAATACCTGAATTCAGCGTTAGTTATGGTACTACGGCCATGTGTCATGATTTCCCGGGGGTGATACAGCTCGTAGGATCCTCATTGTTGGGGACCCATGCTGTTACCTTATTACAGTTTATAAATAAAATCATGTGCATGCACAAGGAGGATCAACAGGTCTCTGATAAGGTAACTGGGTTGGCACAGCTGCCAGAGAAAACATGGCGGCTAGTGGCTTCTTCTCTGTCACCTGCAGACAAAAGGACAAGCCCTACAATGAGCTACAACTCCACTTCTGGTTTGGTCTCAAAAGTCCTGCCTCTTCCAGACCAGTGGGCTATTTAAGAAACAAAGGCACTGGACGTCAGTGTTCATTAATGAAAGAGAACGGAGCTGAAGGGAGGAGAGTGGGTTTCTCAAAGGACACACCAGCAGCATTTAGCTGCCCATGAGAGATGCTGCAAAAGGACACAAGATGTCTGCGATAGTTTTGAACTTTTTTGAGTTTTGTTTCATCTTTCTCTTGTTTAATCCCTTACAGTATTTAAACAGTTATCTGAAATCATGTTTAAAAGGTATGCATGAGAATTCCATTGCCAAAATACGTATTGATTTGCTGCAATATAACATTCTCATTTGGCATAAGCAATCAGGTATGCATGTAGTTTTTCCTTTCCAATATTTTCAGGACATAAAAAGCTAAATTTTAAAAGTATGAATAAGATACAAGCTAGGCACAGGGATGCCACCTTGATCTCCGCTTAAACTGCCGATGCCACAGGCTGGTTTTGAAAACATAATCTGCACAACTCAATCCGTTGCTTATCCAACCACCTTACCAAAGAGACAGAACCAAACAACCATTTAACTCACCCACTGTACAGTGTAGGCAGAAAGATACGACCTATATAACTGCATAAACTACCTGTAACACTGACTAGTCAAAAAACACAACTTCGACAACCACATATCCCACATACACCAACAAATGTGCCATAGAAAATCACATAAATCACTGACACTACAGGCCATTCATAAAGACACTGTCACAAGGAGGGCTTTGTCTACAGTGGAAGCCATTTTGTGTACCGTTGTTAGGGTCGCGTCCTGCGTTTCCAGGGGTGTGGCCTCCAGGGTCGTGACCTCAAGTTCATCAGCAGACGGGATAAAAAGTCTGCAGTTCCACTGAGCTTAATCCGACCTGTGGATAAAATTCATCTAAACCTTTATTGTATTCTCTTTTTGATTTATTTTCATGGCTTGCCTGGTTATCGACTTCTTTTCTGAATTGGACTGTGATTTTTGCCTCTCATCTGGGCTTCTGTCGTTTTTGTTTTATTTTATTTTGTTTGTTTTGCCTGTTGGTTGCATCTCCCAGTTAAACTAAAAAAAATGTTTATTTGTTTTCTTGCTGAGGCAAGACAGACACTGCTAGGGCAATTATATTAGTCACTTTTGTCATATACCAGCTGCAATAAAGCCAACCTAGAGAATGACATTGTTATCTTGTACTACTGGATGGCTAGCACATATGACTTAGGCAAGTACCAAAGACTGTCCAAAAAGACCAGCACAGACAACTGCACAAATTGCTTACGCCAAGGGCCGACAATAAAGAACAACCCAGACAATCACATAAGTTGCCTCTGAAATAGGCTGACGAAAAAGACACAATTTAAAAAAGCGTTAATGCCACAGGCTGGCAAAATGGCTAACACAGAAAACTACTACCACTGCTGCTTTTGTAACAGGCTGGCCAAAAAAGCACAACTTAGTAAACCTTATAAAGTTCTTGTATCATAACAACATAAAGGCTAGCCCTAACAATTTGAACTAAAAATGAGCATAATTCATGTAAGCTACCGGCTGAACAAAATGAAGCAACCTGAACTGCTGCAGAATATATCCACATATGCCATAATCAGGCCAGAAGACTCAACCTTAATTCAAATAAATAAAATCATAAGCTGCTTGGATGTTTCTTTGTTTACCAGTCTGTCTGAAAGTATAAGCTATATGGCAAATAAGGAGAAGAGTTTTAATGAAGGAGGCAAAACCATAAACCACAGGTGATACAGGCACTACAATTCCCATGGGGCCGCAGGAGTGCGCCGGGGCTGATGGGAGGAAACTATCATTAGCACACACAAAATTTTCTAGTGGACTGGCAGAGAGGGCAAGACATTTTTAAAATGTGCAGAAAGCACTTGGCTTTAGAATAAAATTTTGTGTGGCAACTGCATATATATTATGTTTGTGAAGAAATAACTTAATATGTGTACTAATTCTGCATTTAGAGAACTTGCCATGGTGCACTGCAGCTGTGTTCAGTATACAAAGATAAACTGAATTGAATGGAATTGAAGGTGTGCAGCATCTCATTCTCCACGACTGCCCAAGTGGAGAACCTGGTACCTCACCCTTTGGTAAACTTTCATTTGTCGCAACATATCAGACTTAAAATGAAGTTTTGATTTTTTTCTCCTTTAAAAAAAGAAAAACTTTTTGACACACAGTATCATAGCATAAATCTGTGCTTTATTCACAGGACAAAATATTGTTACAATACAACATTCTTTCAAGCATACAACACCATTGTCATGGCTTTGTTTACTGTGTTCAAACCTCTTTATAGGGAAGAAGTTCTAATTTTTTTAAAGCACTTGCTTCCTTTATATTGGACATAAAACACTATATGGCCTGTCTTGTAACTCATTTAAAACAGAATATACTGATGTTAGAAGAAGAGCAAAAGTCACTGTGTTAACATTTACTTGTTCCTCTTTCTTTTCGCTCATCGACATTATATATTTGTTCTCTTTTCTTTCCATTCCAGGAGGCCTACCCATAATATGAGTGAGAAAAAAAATGCAAAAGTGCTCTGGTCAGCTCTTTTGAGGAGTGTTGAATACTGGACACTTCTCTCTGTGCGAGTAACAGATGATAAAAGCCTGACAGCAAGTATGATAGCACAATTTGAGTCAAGAAACCAAGTAAAGTGAAGAATTGACTACAGTGCCTTAGATTGATTCTAACATTTCACATTCATTTATTCTGACTAGTCTTCCTGCCCTCAGCCCTAAATCATCTACCCCTAGCGATTTTGCCAAATATTTGGTATCTGCCACCAACTGCCAGGCTTTGTTAGGACAGTAACCTTCATGGTATGCCCATAGATAAATGAGTTATTCCAGATTGCCAGATAAATGGAAGACAATTTTTTAGTCATTTATCAAATCAGCCCCACTGTTTTAATCCCACCTGAAGTTGTGCCCTACCATTTCATAAAATTTAATATTGAATGGCCTATAAAACTCTCTGAGCTGTTCAATGACCTCCTGGTCAATCTGGACATGAGTCCTTCCCTTCGATTTCCCTAAGCAACGAGGTAAACTGCTGCTCTCCGGTTTCTTTAGGCAGGGAAATCCCTTTGTTTTGTTGAAGTAGAAATGCTTATCTGTCACAATCCTTTTGAGACCCAGAAAGTCCTGCACTCTTCCCAGTTCCCCTGCTGGGTCGGTGATTAGCCTCTCCCCACTTACAAAGTGGATCTGGGAAAGAGGGAAGTACTGCAGCCAGTTTTCAAGGTGTAGGACGTACATCCCTATCCTGATGGCGTTCCAGGAGGAGTCCACCAGACCCAGGGTTCTGTTCTTGAATGCCAGAGCCTCAAAAGTAGGAATGTCAGGCTTCTTGGAAAGAGTCTGCGTGTAGTCTGATATGGCTCTGGTCACCGGGTTGCGCACAACCACGATAAGTTTTGAATCTCTGGACATGTTAAAAATCCTTTTGGGTGCTTCCTTGGTGACAAAGTAACTGGGGGTTTTCTCCATGGTGATCTGGCTATCAAGGGTCCTTGGCATGAGGCTTCTGTTAAAAAAGAGAGAAATAAAACAGATTACCATAATGATTTTAAAAAATACATAGATAAGATAAAATCACCTGTAGAGTATTCATTAAAATAAGCAAAAAGAACACTCTTTAATCATTTTAACTGGCATCAAATAGGTTATGTCACAATTACTACACTGTATTAAAAGTTTGAAAGGTGCTGTGTAATTTGGAACTAATACCTTGTTAACAGGAACCAAATAAAGAGATCTCATTTCACTGATGGTAATGAAACCAAGGAAGCCCCTCCCCTTCCAGTCCATCCAATATAAAAGGAAGACACTCCCGGAAGGTGGCATCTCATTTTGGACCTGACCACGATAACGTTTAGATCAAGACTACAAAGTGAAATTGAACAATAGCCATAGGGAATTGACCCTCACAGAGAAAGCGTACAAGCACATATTTTTTGTAATTTTTGTCTTTTTTTGTAATTAAATGGGGTTTTGCCCAGTTGGAAGCCCAATCAATTTTCTTTTGCCATGTTTCATTTTATATATATATACTGTCAATATATTTATGTTTATATATATGTATATATCTATACTAATAAAAGGCAAAGCCCTCACTGACTGACTGACTCACTGACTCATCACTAATTCTCCAACTTCCCGTGTAGGTAGAAGGCTGAAATTTGGCAGGCTCATTCCTTACAGCTTCCTTACAAAAGTTGGGCAGGTTTCATTTCGAAATTCTACGCATAATGGTCATAACTAGAAGCTATTTTCTCCATTTACTGTAATGGAGTTGAGCTTGCAAGCCGTGGGGGCGGAGTTTCGTGTGACATCATCACGCCTCTCACGTAATCATGCATTACGTAGAAAACCAGGAAAAAAAAGCTACAAAAAGCGCTTAAGAAAACATGCATTATATAATTAAGAAGGCAGCAAAACAATTAGAAGCGAGCGAATGACATATAAAACCATATTCAGCGGCTCACGTGAACTGACGCAGTGCGCAGACAAAAAGCAACAGTTCCAAAGAGTGCTAAACAAAAACTGAATTACACTGCTAAGCTCAAATAGACAAACCGCACGCCGTGGCGCAATAGTAGAGGCTTCGCCTCTAGTGCCGAGGTTCAATTCCCGAGAGGGGATGCACTAAGTATGTACGAGTGCTTCTCGATTCATTTTAGCCTCGCATCCCCTTGGCTTGAGACGTATGAAAAAATATGTGGTTAACGCAGAAAGACAGATCACCAATTGAAGCTTTATGAATAATGGATACTTTATTCGCGATCAATGATTGTTTTGGTAAAGCCATACTCAGTGTATTCATTAGATGAACGGTAAAAAAGTAAGAGCGAGGGGAGGGTAACTTATTGAGGCACACAGGCAAAACCACAATAGCATGCGGGCTCGATGTACTGTAGTGCGAGTCAACTCGATCTGAATTGCGCGATCAAATTCGAAAAAATATTTCTTTTCAAGTTCTATTTAGTCAATATGTGTCAAACTCAAGGCCCACGGGCCACATCCGGCCCAGTGTAATTATATCCGGCCCGCGAGATCATTTTATATACTGTATTATTGTTATTAATGGCCCGGGAATATGGCGCTGGTAACACGATAAACTACAGATCCCATAATGCAGCGCTTCAGCTGCCGTGCCGAACACTTACCGCGTTAATCAAGTCTAGCTTATGATGCTGCAAGTTATTGCGAAGCTAGCCCACACAATGCCGAAGAGAAAAGTTGATTCTAAACATAGAGCCTTTAAAAACCGATGGGAGGCTGAGTATATGTTTACTGACATTGCCGGTAAACCCGTGTGTCTCATTTGTGGAGCTAATGTGGCTGTAATTACAGAATTTAATCTAAGATGGCACTATGAGACAAAACATCAAGATAACCTGAAAGACCTGAATGCAATGCACAAGATACAGAAAGCAGAAGAGTTAAAGAAGAATCTGACACTTCAGCAGACGTTTTTACCGTGCAAAATCACAAAGTGATTTCAAGTGAAGCTACTTTTATGGGAGACACAAATGCACCAGTGCAACTTGCCCCACTTTCCCTGTTGCCAAGTAATGTTGAACCAAGTCGGCACAACGGTGTTCCCAAATACGGCTTTTGCTGATAAACTGAGCGCACTGAGTTCGCACGGCACTTTGGTGGCTTTGAAGAACAAAAAAAGAATTTTGCCGTCGATGTGGAAACTGCACCTGTGCAGATTCAGATGGAGGTGATTGAGCTGCAGTGTAATGGCACACTGAAGGCAAAGTACGATACTGCAGGGCCCGCACAGTTTATTCACTCCATTCCTGCACAAATGCTCCAGCTCTGTCTACATGTGGCTTGAACCTTGTGCATGTTTGGTAGCACATATCTGTGTGAGAAGCTCTTCTCAGTGATGAAGACTAACAAAACAGCACACAGGAGTAAGCCTCACTGATGAGCACCTGCAGTCCATCCTGAGAATCTCTACAACACAGAACCTCACAGCAAACATAAACAAACTTGTCGCCAAAAAAAGATGCCAGGCGTCCAGCTCTGATAAAATGACATAAGAGCAAAGACAACTGAATGATTTGATTTGTTATTGATGAAAAGAACACATTTTATTTATATTTCCAGGTTTTGTTATGCAGCATGATCATATTTGAATTTGTATAATTTTGACAGGATATATTTTTATGGAGAGCAAAATCTTTTGGGATATTTAAAATTTAAGTTTATATTTTATATAAAATTACATAAGAGTAAAGAAATTTGAATGTTTACTTTATTTCTAACTTGTATAATTTAGACAGGATATATTTTTATGGACAGCAAAATATTATAGTTATATAGTTATTTAAGGTTTGAGTTGATTTATTCCGGAATAATATTCTGTCAACTAAATAAAAATTCCTTCTATTTAAAATTTAAATAGAACTTGAACAGATACGATAGTTCATAATATCCAGGCAGACTTGCATGTAAGAGCGGGAGTCATCCGTTTTAACAAACAGCGTATTGCACTGATACGAAATAGCCTGCCCATTTAATTATTTAGGAATGGATAAATAAATTAAGATTTTGTACAAATAATGTTTTTCATTTTTCTTCCTTCATGGATTCTGGCACCCCAGCAACAGTTGCTCGCACCCTAAAGAGTGTATATATATTGTCACTTGTAGTAGGAGGGCGCCGGATTGATTCGATAGCACCTGGGAAACCACTCGCCGCCAGGGAATGGTGGGGTATTAACTTTCTCCCTCTGCTTCCTCATAGAAAGAAAGACCTTCCTGCACCATAGGCCTGGATTGACCGCAGTCGCGATACTTCCGCCCTTCCTCCGCCATCTTGCCCTGGCGTCATCCTTCCCATCCTCCCTTGCGGTCCTTCCCGACATTCCTCCACTTCGGCTCCTCCCCAATAAAATGGCGCGGCGCCAGGAGTCGGCGTCGCGCATATGAACTGTTTGTTTATAATTTTGACCGTTTTTTTGTTGTGTGTACAATATACGGGGCGGAAAACCCCAACCCTTGCTACTGTCTCCTCGGTCCTTTACAAGTGGCGTAGCGGCAGGATAGAGATCCCGGAATGACGGAGGGACAGGACCTGAACACCGTGCTGCAGGGAATGAGCGCCCAGCTCCAGGCCCTGCAGCAAGCGCAAGCCGCTACCACCGGGAGCTGGAGGCACGAGGCCAGGTTAGTGGAAGCCCAACGGGCGAGACCAGACCCGCCCAGGCAGCCGCCTCCTCCTATGGTACCGATGGGCCCTTCGGAGGACGTCGATGCCTACCTGGGCATGTTTGAGAGGGCGGCCACCCGAGCAGTGGCAGCGGTCAGTGGGCGTCCATCTTGGCGCCATACCTGAAGGGACCCTGCGGGCCTATTATGACCTCCCTGAGGAGGAGGCCGCTAATTACGACCTCCTCAAGCCCGAAATACTGGCCCGCTACGGCATTAGCCCGGGCCAGCAGGCGGCCGAATGGCGGAACTGGGTCTTTGACCCGAAAAGCCGCTTCGCGCCCAGGCGTTGAGTTCTGGGGCAAGATGGGCGCTGGCTACGGCCAGAGAGCCCGGCGGGCGGAAAGTGGTCGGCGGGTGGCCTGTGAACGCCTGGTCAATGCGATGCCCAGTTCCCTCGCCCAGCAGGTCCGGGGACACGCCTACCAGAACATGTCGGGCCTCCTCGGCGTCCTGGAGCGTCAGTTGGCGGTCCTCCGACTTGGGGGTCAGAAAAGCCTGCTCGCGGGAACCGCAGGGACGGGCGGCCACCCCGAGCCCCTCGGCGCGCTGCAGAAGCGCCAGCCAGAGCCAGAGAGGCCGGGTCCGCGCGCTGTTTCAAGTGTGGCGAGACCGGCCACCTGCTGCCAAACTGCCCCCATCACATCGCCCCGGAGCCTATGGACTGCAGCTGGACATCATCGGAGAGGTATTGTACCCGCCGCATCCCTTGGCGAGTCGAATCACGGGAGTGGTGTTGCTAAATGGGCACGCCGTGGTGGATTTGTTTGATTCCGGCAGCAACATTACCATTGTTGCTCGCCGTTTCGTCTTACCGCAACAGTGGTTAAAACAGCACTTGTTGGTTACCTGTGTGCATGGGGGGACTAGGTCATATCGTTCCGCTCACTGCTATATTACCTGGAAGGGGAACCAATCAAATGGCGGTCGCTGTGTTACCTGACCCCCTTCCCAGTGATTCTGGGACAAGACTGGTCTAAAAGAATCAGCGGTAAGCCATTCGCCGCTCCAGGGGCCTCGTTGGATCTTGTCATGAGGGGAAAAGGCACCCCTCCCGCGGCCTCCACGCCGTGCACAAGGGCAGGCCCTATGGGCTGGTGTCTCGGGGACCTTTCCGTGGCTACGGACCTTGACCGGAAGATTCCGCGGAGAAGGGACTAGCCAGGAACTCTTCCCGGGCCCAGGCCCCAAGACCCTCGGCGGCCTGGACCATCAATTTCGGTCCACGCCGGCCTCCTTTAAGAGGGAGCAGTGGAATGATGACTCCCTGCGCTTTGCCCGGAATGCGATCGTTCTGCCTAACAGCTCACAGCGGACGGATCCACACCGGGAACCCTTCTTTGTCCTTGAGAATGATCTGTTGTACCGGTGGCTACCCATGAGGCGAGGTGCGGAAGTTGTTGCTAATTCAGCGTACCTTCCGGCGGGAGATATGCGAGTTGGCACATGCTCACCTCCTAGGCCCACCTCGGGGCGAAAAACACTGGAGAGGATTAAGCTCCGCTTTTACTGGCCTGGGATCAATGAGGAGGTCCGGCGGTTCTGTCAATCCTGTCCGGAGTGCCAGACCCGCCAGATTCCTAGGAGGGACCGTGCTCCTCTAGTCCCTATTCCCCTCGTGGACATCCCCTTTGAAAGGATAGGGGTCGATTTGGTGGGACCCCTGGAGCCCTCAACCCGTGGCCACAAGTATATCCTAGTCATGGTGGACTATGCCACCCGGTACCCAGAGGCGGTTCCCCTGCGCCCGCTAATACTAAAAGCATCGCACGGGAACTGGTTAACTTGTTTTCGCGTGGGCATACCCAAGTGAGGTCCTCACGGACCAGGGTACGCCCTTCACTTCGGATACGTTCAAGGAGGTAGCCAAATTACTGCAGATAAAGCACCTGAAAGCGTCAGTCTATCACCCGCAAACTGGCGGGTTGGTGAGCGATTTAATCAGGCGCTTAAGCAGATGCTCCGCAAGGTAGTCAGCGGACGGCAGGAACTGGGACCAGCTCCTCCCGCTCGTGCTTTTTGCCTACCGGGAGGTACCCCAGGCCTCTACAGGCTTCTCCCCTTTGAATTACTATACGGGCGACAACCCGGGGAATCCTCGACATCCTAAAAGAAGGCTGGGAGGCGAGGCTCTTCCCTCCTCTAACATTTTGAGTGCGTGCGCAACTGCGCGACCGACTCACAAAGATCAGGCCCCTCCTAAAAGAGCACGTGACTCGTGCGCAAGCAGCGCAGGCCGGTGTTACAACCGCAACTCCGTCCTCAGGGAGTTCCGCCCGGGGACCGAGTTATGGTGCTCGCCCCGACCTCCCACTCGAAGCTGCTCGCTCACTGGCAAGGGCCCTACGAGGTTAAGGAGAGAAAGGACTCGTCGACTATTTGGTGAAACAGCCCAATCGCCGTCGAAAGTGAGAGGATCTATCATGTCAACCTGTTAAAGCCCTGAGAGATAGAGAGGAGCTCCCAGCTCCGTAGGTCACTCTCCCTTTTCGCAAGCACAACTGCCCTTAACCTCGGCGAAGAGCTGACCCCAAGCAGCGGCAGGAGTTAGCCCAAACACTCCGAGCCATCCCGAGGTAGTGGCGAGTCACCCGGCGGACGCGCTGATTGAGCCGCGATATAGTCACGGAGCCCGGGTAATCGTCCGGGAGAGGCCCTACCGACTCCGGAGGCAAAGCAGCGCAGAGGTCGAACTGGAGGTGAAGCGTATGTTGGACATGGACATAATTGAAGAGAGCCATAGTCCCTGGTCCAGCCCTATTGTCCTCGTCTCCAAGCCAGGCGGCTCCTGGAGGTTCTGTAATGACTTTAGGCGTCTGAATCAGATCTCCAAGTTCGATGCCTACCCCATGCCCCGCATTGGCGACCTCCTTGGCGGCTGGAGTGCGGCTCGATATCTGACTACCCTTGACATGACAAAGGGTATTGGCAAATTCCTTTAAACGGCATCCGCAAAGGAGAAAACGGCCTTTAGCACCCCTAGCGGGCACTGGCAGTACAAGGTCCTCCCATTTGGGCTGCACGGGGCCCGGCGACCTTCCAGCGTCTGGTAGATAGAGTGCTGAAGCCCCACCAGTCCTATAGCGCCGCCTACCTGGATGGCGTTGTCATCTATTCCGGCACCTGGGAGGAGCATCTACTGCAGGTCGCAGCTGTCCTCCGAACACTGGCTAAAGCCGGCCTCCGCATAAACCCCGGAAGTGTTTTTGGATTAAAGGAGGCCAAATATTTAGGCTACCTCGTGGGACAAGGACAGGTGCGGCCACAGAGCTCCAAAGTTAAAGACATCTTAGAATGGCCCGTCCAGTACCAAGAAACAGGTGCAGGCTTTCTTGGGGCTTGCGGGTTACTACCGCCGGTTTGTTCCCGTTTCTCGAAGAGCAGCACCCTTGACTGACCTGACAAAAGGGCGCCCCTATCGTGGTGTGGACCGACAAAGCAGAACACGCGTTCAGTGACCTAAAGAAGGCCCTAACGTCGGCACCTGTGTTACGGACGCCCGATTTTGGGCTGCCGTTTATTCTCCAGACCGGCGCGGACACAGGCCTGGGTGCCGTGCTGAGCCAAAGCGTCGATGGTGTCGAGCACCCTGTGATGTACCTTAGCGGAAACTGATGGACGGGAGACCCGCACGCGGCAGTGGAGAGGGAGGCCTTGGCCATTAAGTGGGCAGTGACCCACCTCCGTACTACCTGCTGGGTGCGAATTCGCTCTGGTGACTGATCACGCTGCACTTCAGTGGATGTCCCTACACAAAGAGTGAATCCGCGGGTCACCAGGTGGTTCCTGGACTTACAGCCGTATAAGTTCACTGTCACTTATCGGCGGGCACCCTTCAGGCCAATGCCGATGCCCTCTCTCGTATTCACGACCTCTCGGTTAGGTCCGCCCGACCTGGCGGTCCTGGGCTAAGGGGGATCGTGTCACGCACGCGCAGTAGGAGGCGCGGATTGATTCGATAGCACCTGGGAAACCACTCGCCGCCAGGGAATGGTGGGGTATTAACTTTCTCCCTCTGCTTCCTCATAGAAAGAAAGACCTTCCTGCACCATAGGCCTGGATTGACCGCAGTGCGATACTTCCGCCCTTCCTCCGCCATCTTGCCCTGGCGTCATCCTTCCCATCCTCCCTTGCGGTCCTTCCCGACATTCCTCCACTTCCGCTCCTCCCCAATAAAATGGCGCGACGCCAGGAGTCGGCGTCGCGCATTATGAACTGTTTGGTTTATAATTTTGACCTGTTTTTTGTTGTGTGTACAATATACGGGGCGGAAAACCCCAACCCTTGCTACTGTCTCCTCGGTCCTTTACAATATATATATATAGATATATATATATATGTGGATGTGTGTGTGTGTGTGTGTGTATATATGTACAGTAGATATGTATGTATATATATATGTTTATATATATATGTGTGTGTATGTATATATATATGTATTTGTGTGTTTATATGTGTGTGTATGTATATGTATGTGTGTACCCAAAAAAGACATAAATCATTTGCAACGAGTGCAGAATGCAGTTGCTAGAATCCTAACTGGGAAAAGAAAATCGAACACATTTCTCCAGTTTTGATGTCACTACACTGGTTGCCTGTGTCATTCAGGATTGACTTTAAAATACTGCTTATGGTTTATAAAGCCTTAAATAATCTCGCTCCATCTTATATATCGGAATGCCTGACCGTTATATTCCAAATCGTAACCTTAGATCTTCAAATGAGTGTCTCCTTATAATTCCAAAGCTAAACTTAAAAGAAGTGGTGAGGCGGCCTTCTGCTGTTATGCACCCAAAATCTGGAATAGCCTGCCAATAGGAATTCGCCAGGCAAATACAGTGGAGCACTTTAAAACACTGCTGAAAACACATTACTTTAACATGGCCTTCTCTAACTTCACTTTAACTTAATACTGATACTCTGCATGTTCAATTCATCATAATAACTATTCATAGTGGCTCTAAAATCCATACTGACCCCAACTCTCTCTTCTGTTTCTTCTTCCGGTTTTGTGGTGGCGCCTGCCACCACCACCTACTCAAAGCATCATGATGCACCAACATTGATGGACTGAAAGCCAGAAGTCTACGTGACCATCATCATCAGGTCCTTCCATGAATACCCTAAATACAAAGAGGACTGTTTCATTTATGTTAGGTAGATTGCCCAGAGGGGACTGGACGGTCTCGTGGTCTGGAACCCTACAGATTTTATTTTTTCTCCAGCCTTTGGAGTTTTTTTGTTTTTCTGTCCACCTGGCCATCGGACCTTACTCTTATTCTATGTTAATTAATTTTGACTTATGTTTATCTTTTATTGTGTCTTCTATTTCTCTACTCATTTTGTAAAGCACTTTGAGCTACATTTTTTTGTATGAATATGTGCTATATAAATAAATGTTGATTGACTGTATATGTAGATATGTATATATATATATGTATATATATATAAGTGGACGTATGTGTATATATATATATATATGTGTGTGTATATATGTGTATATGTATATATGTATAGATATGTACTGTATATATATATGTTTATATGTATGTGTATGTATATATATATATATGACAGCAACACTCGTCACTCACAACAGTGACAAAACATTACATTGACAATCATGTTACGTTATTTTCAAAATGTTTCCTTTTCTTTTTCATTACTTCTTTAACACACTACTTCTCCGCTGCAAAGCGCGAGTATTTTGCTAGTATATATATATGTTTATATATATATGTTTATATAAATGTATGTATATACATATTATATATATATATATATATATATATATATATATATATATATATATATAAAACAAATCTAATGTCTGTCTGTCTGTCTGCCGACTTTTCACAAGAGAACTACTTTACAGATTTAAGTTGGGTTTTTTTCTATAATTTGCTTGAACATTCCGGTTGATTTTACGACTTCTCTCATCGTTCTAAGTATCATAGTTCGCTTGCAGGAGTGATTTACTCGCACAAGTCTGAGAGAGAGGCTGCGGGCCGAGGGGAGGGGAGGGGGAAACATGACGTCAGGCGTAGGGAGCCAGGCAGGGCCCTCCTCACTCACGCGGCAGCCTCTGTTCAAATTGGTCTACCTCTGGCCACGTTTTGGAGCGTACCTTGCCTCCACTTAGCTAGTGATACCAGTTTGTTTATAGTTCTGTTTCTTTATTACATTGGTGGAGCCACGAGGGACAGCTAGTATATATATATAGTAGCTACGTGTGGTCTTTGGGACAAAAGACAACCTGGAAACCCCCTAACAGTTTTACTATATTCATGAACTTGGAGATTCGTCACCTAACTCTTAAGAATTACCCAGTGTAGAGTATGTGGACCCAACTGTGCTTGCTTCCTCACTGACTTTCGCAAGAAGACCCCGGCGATACCATATCTTAACCGTATTACTGGCATATGAATCCTATTTATCTCTGAAAACTTAAAACCTTGCCCTCTGTTGTTGAGGTGTTTCACTTGCATGTTGTTAAGCCAGTGTGTTTGCTTCGTTTCAACATTGTGTTTCTTCATCTGTGTCATTAGCGTGGCATCGTTGTTGCACAGCAGAGTTTTCTGCACACATCTTTCTTAGTAAGAAGTGAGGCACATGCAAGTGCTGAAAAATGTAAAAGTGCATGCATGCACCATCTAGTGGATGTGGCTGAGTATGAGCAGAGCAGAATGCTCCATACAAGCACACACAGGTCTTTCATATATATATTGTCACACACCTGTGCATAGGGGGCAGCTGAAGGGCTTAGAGATGAATGATAATACATCTGCCCTTACACTGACGCTCTTTCTAAGTTCCCTGCAGGCATTTCCCTGGAAATCCCACCAGGAGCACATCACTTCCGGTCCCGGCCCCGAGGATGACATCACTTCCCCCCAAACTTCCTATAAAGCCTCACATCTTTTCCCTGGGGGGCAGTTCTGTTTTGGACTCTGTCGTGTAAACTTGACTCAACCATGAATCATTTGCTTTTGCAGCCAGGATACCAAATTAAACGGGTGGCTGCCCCAACCCTTGCCATGTCTCTAGTCTCTTCTTCTCACAATATATATTTCATATATTGTAACAGATTAAGATGCTTGCTCGCACCCTTGCACCCTCAGACACCACGTCAGACACTAGGTAAAAGTCCAATAATGATATTTATTATATCAATAATGTGCACAAAGCACCCTCCACTCCCAAATACTCCAATAATAATAATAACAACAACAATAATCCTCCACTCTCCCAGACGCTTAGCCACCCTGCCTCCCAACTCAGCTCATCGTCTGGGAGCTCCCACAGTCCTTTTATATTCCCTGACCCGGAGGTGTTCCTTCCCAACAGTCCACAAGTCCTTATTCCTTCCGGGTCAGGGTAAATAATGTTTTTCTCACCCGGAAGCCCGTCGCTCTTCCTATGACGAACTTCCGGGTCATAGGGCATGAAGAACTCTTGGTCCTCCCTGCAGCTCCCTCTCGTGGCCCCATGGCATCCAGCAGGGCGGTGCATAAAACTACATGGTCCATAATGCCCTGCTGGTCTTCTGGGGACCTCCATGCTGCAAGGAGGGCTCCACCTGGCGGCTGGGGGTATTGGCCGGGGTACATGGCCGGCCATATCTTACAATATATATATTTATATATATTTACAGTATACATGTATGTACATGGGCGGCATGGTGGCACAGTGAGTAGCGTTGCTGCCTCACAGTTGGGAGTCCTGGGTCCTCCCTGCATGGAGTTTGCATGTTCTCCCCATGTCTGCGTGGGTTTTCTCCGGGCACTCCGGTTTCCTCCCACAGACCAAAGACATGCAGGTTAGGTGCATTGGCGATTCTAAATTGTCCCTAGTGTGTGCTTGTTGTGTGTGTGTGTGTGTGTGTGTGTGTGCGCGCCCTACGGTGGGCTGGCACCCATCCCGGGGTTTGTTTCTTGCCTTGCGCCCTGTGTTGGCTGGGATTGGCTCCAGAAGACCCCCGTGACCCTGTATTTAGGATATAGCTTGTTGGATAATGGATGGATGGATGTATGTACATACACACACACATTTGCGGGGCTCAGAGCATATTTGGAGGTACCACTCCAGCTGGTTAATTCCATTTACTGATCATTCTTTTCGGCTTTGATTTTTTTGTTTTTTCCCTATGTCATAGATCAGAAATAATCATAATGGATTTTTGCAAGTTATGTCAATCTTAAAGAAATGAAAGAGAATATCCCTTTGCTGGTAATTATTGCATACAGTACTGGCTATTTGTTACATTTTCTTTAAAGAAACTCCATTAAGTAAGGAACATTGACAGGTGCATTTCTGTGACCTGAATAACCAGAAAGGAGAGCTACCAGAACTTTGCCAGATGTCACAATAATGCCATGTATTGAAAGATCTCCAATAGGTCTATTGCCTTGTATGTGCTGTAGCTGAAGTTCTTGCTTGAATGTCTTTCTTAGTGAACATAGCAGGGCAGAAACAATGGCCAACAAACACAACACAGTGAATACGTCACACAACACTGAATATACGAGGTGTGGCAGAAAAGTAATGAGACTGATTTTTTATTTACCAAAGTTTTTATTTATTTCAAACATCAGTGTTATCCCTTTCAAAGTTGTTCCCTTGGGCAGCTACGCACCGATGGAGACGTTGTTCCCACTGTTGGTAGCAGCGCTGGAAGTCTTCAACCGGTATGGTCTTCAGCATGTCTGTTACACTCTTTTGGATGTTTTCTAAAGTCCTGAAATGACGTCCTTTGAGGACATTTTTCAGTTTAGGAAAAAGGAAAAAGTCACACGGACTGAGGTCAGGTGAATAAGGGGGCTGGGGAACCACAGGAATGCCTTTTGAGGTCAAAAATTCTGTCATGGAGAGGGCAGTGTGACATGGGGCGTTGTCATGATGGAGCATCCATGCATCCTGCAATGTCTGGTCTCACGCGAATGACCCTTTTTCTGAGCCTTTCAAGGACGTCTTTATAAAAATTCTCCAAGCTTAACACAAAATTTAATGGCTCAACGTTGCTCCAAATTCCGCTGTTCCATTTTGCGTGACGCACAACCAAAAACACAAGTTTGCTAATAGCAGTCACAAAAATCACGTAATTAATGGAAGGAGTTGAAACTCGCACTGAGCTATGGGAGGGTACTGATACACGTGCTCTATCAAGGACAACAGCGCAGCGTTGCTAGATCGCTTGCAGTGTTGCCAGTCTCATTACTTTTCTGCCACACCTCGGTATATTAAAATACATATGAAACATCAGTATAGTTCCTTGCACTTGAATGAAACGTTTATTTAATTTACACTCTTGGCAGTATGTATTAGTCAATATTGTTTTATTAATTTTGAGGCAGCTGCTGATGTTTTTGATGGATGGCACCTTCCCATATTGTAGCAAGAAGTGCTTCTACACTGTGATCTGAGCTGTCCCCCTATTTAACGCAGGCTTCATTGGAAGGTAATGGAATTATTGAAAGAGTATCCATTCATTTATTTCTAGTGCCTGGTTTTCCTGGTCAAGGTCACACAGGTGATGGAGTCTGTTACCTAACATCTCAGATAACAAGACCAATGCCATCCACACTAAAACATCCTGCTTCCTTGTTAATGAGCCTGCCCAATCTGTGACACTGCATAAATAGCCAGCGGTTGGTGAAAAGATTACTCGAAGAGAACACCCCTTGGGCTGAGGTAGAAATGAAGCCTTCCAGGAGGATTATCAAGGCTGGCAGTGAAGAGCTCCAGGGCAGCCACATTAAAGAATTACGTCAAGCCATACTGAAAAAGCAATGCCCTCTGGAGCTTGTCACCTGGAGAGCAACATGGATCTTTGTGGTTTAGGCAGGCTTTACAGGTCATAAGGAATAGTTCAGGGGATGAGGGTGGAAAGTTACAAACAAATTTCCAAAAAAAGTAGAACTGAGACGTGACCAGAAAATGGGAAACAATGTATTATCAGTAGAAAAACAGCAAGGGTGTCTTGGGATAAGTCTGGGAGAAAACTGCCTGCAAATCATCTGTAGGCAAAACAACTCATGGTGAAGAATTTGCAACAATAAATTAAAAACTGAAATAAAAATTATTTTAATTGAGGGTTGCATGATGGCACAGTGGTAGTGCTGCTGTCTCACAACAAGGAGATTGGCCTTCGAGTCCTGGGTGCCCTCTACTTTACATGTACATTGCCAGTGTCTGTGTGGGTTTCCTCAGGGGGCTCCGGTTTCCTCCCCATGGTCCAAAGACATGCAGGTTAGGTGGATGGTTGATGCTAAATTGTGTGTGTGTGTGCGTGAGTTTGTGTGAATGTTCATCCTGCACTGGGCTGGCTCATTATGCAGGTGTTGCTCATGCCTTGTACATGACATTTGCTGCGATGGGCTCCTGCTGCCCCACAACCCTACTCTGGATATGATATTTAGAAAATGGATGGATGGATTATTTTATTTAGGACATCTGCCTCACCCCAGCTCCAGACCTGTGGGCTAAAATAATAGCCCAGTCTCTGTCTGTGTGGAGTCTGCACGGTCTCCATGTGTGACACTGTGTTTTGGTTTTTTTAGATACTTCAGTTCCTCCGTCATCCCAAAGACAGGCTATTGGTTGATTAGATGTTTGCACCCTTAATGGGATGAAATCATTCATTCATCCAAGGATCAGATCAGCGTTAAATAATCTGCACCACCTTTGAGTTTGTTTCTATAGTTATGCAGTTTCCTATTTGGTTTTCAGTTCTAATTTGGTGAGGAGGGAGCATCTGAAGGTTCACAGTGATTGATTTGGAGTCCACAGCAGGTCTCGCTTTCGTATAAGATATTGGACATGAGGGCTTTGTATCATCTTTAGGGGCAGGGGTTGAAGATAGAGGGCATGTTAGTAACTTATGTTTGGAATAGTGATGGTATTTGTTTTCTTTGTTGACTTGAGGGTATGCAAAATGCAAAGGAGGTTATATTGAAGCTATATAACACACTAGCGAGGCCTCCTCTGGAGTACTGTGTGCAGTTTTAGTCTTCAAGCTACAAAAAAGACATGTCTGTGCTAGACAGATCAACTGGGCTGACTTTAGGGCTATTAACAGAACTACTAAATGTCTAGGGTTAGAAAACTCACTGTGGTGGGTCTTATCTCAGACCAACTATGGGCCACAAGTCCTCCATGAAAAATGCTGCTTGGCAGGATAGGTTCAGATGCTGACTGGCACTCAAATTCATCTTTTAGCACCCATCATCCTCTAGGAGCATTGTCACTTGTGACAGATAGGGGGCGCTGTCGTCTCCTTGAACCCTCAGATCAGACGCCAGCCACCAGATAGAAGTCCAGCTCTTGACTTTATTAAAGCAATACATTGCACAAAGCACCTTCCAATCCACTATATTCATAAACACTAATAAATCACAAAAATACACAATAAACAATCCTCCACTCTCCCAGACGCATTGCCACCCTTCCTCCCGACTCAGCTCAACCCTGGGATCTCCCACAGTCCTTTTTATAGTCCTTAACCCGGAAGTGTTTCTCTCTTTGTCCATGTGACTGGTAACACTTCAGGGTCAGATAAAAAACTCCTTTTCTTCAACCCGGAAGCATGTCCTTTCTTCTGTCCATGTGACTAGGATGCACTTCCAGGTTGTATGGAAATCAATCATTGTTCCTCTTTGCAACGCCTTCTAGCGGCCCCCGTGGTAAAAGGCAGGGATGTGGATAAAAACTCCATTGTCCATAATTCCCTACAGGCATTATGGGCACCTCCATGCTGCAGGGAGGGCTCCATCTGGTGGCCTGGGGGTATTGTCCGGGATGACTGGCTGGCCATATATCAAACACTCTAGGGTTTTAAGGGAAATGACCACTCTGAAATGGTGGTTCCATTATTTAGAGCCTTTTACTCCAAGTTTTGTGAATAACTTCTTTTTCAGTCCAGACAAGGAATGAATAGTTTAGTAACAGATACGATTTGCCTTAATGTTTAATACCTTATGTTGTGTTGCTTGCTTGGACCTTCTACCTCGGGGGGATGCAAATGATTTATTGTTGCTACACACGGTGAAATGCGACAAAGTCGCATCTCAGGAGACACAATTATGCGTGATGCAAAGAAACAGTCTCTCAGAAAAACAATGGAAACTGTGTCTGAACAGTACAGAGAGTCACAGAGAAATGCAGAAGCAACGCCAACTCGAATGTGTATTCAGATGGGCTTAGAGTGAAGGATGAAAACCCAGGGTGCATAATTATTTTTTTTTTTCCTCACAATTCTTGCGTATAAATTCTATTCAGCAGACTATTACTTGTTGTAGGGATTTAACCCAATATTAATGGAGGGGCATCTTGTAACTCTTCAGTAGCTGTGATAATATCAGGTGTCAGAAATGGATAACTTGATGAAAGAGGGAATGCAAAACCATTCAGTGACCTTATCAGGATCTTTATGTGTCTTCAAACAAGTGCGTGCGTGTAGTCAGAGGTAGATCATAAATCTCAAAGCAGTGCACAGCTCCATCTTTTATAATGATGTCCCGATGACATCACTGGTTACTCTCATATGGCCTGCAACAGGTCTTCCACCATGAATGAAAGATTTTCAAAATGTCGATGATTGTGAAAACATACATTGTGATGACATCACCGAGATAATGTGAAATTTTTGTAACCAACCTAAAAGCTATATGGGTATGTATGAAAAATAATTGTTCAGTATTCTTAACAATTTTTAACATATGCAGCATGAACTTTTCACTTCTACCGTGGGGACTGAAGGATAAAGCCCTTTAAAAAGGCACTTTGAATGATCTTTTATTATGCAAGTTATAGGGAGCATGAACTTAACATCTTTATCATGTCTACAATACAATTTAGTATTTTACCTTTTGAACAAAAATTAAAAATGAGAAATGTATAAATATCTCTGTGTGTTACAGCTTTCAGCGTTGAGTATTTGATACTGAGATATCTTTTAGTGCTGTCCTTTGGCACTTGTACTGTATAACAATATGCTTTGTCTGATTTTTGTTTTTTTTATGGTATTATATGGCTGACATTTTATCATCACTGTTACTCTCAACCTAACAGATAGCGAAATGCAGTGTCTCTCCCTCGCTGTTGTTAAAGACACACTGAAGTGCCCAAAAATTACTGTGAGCACCAAAATAGCACAAATTGATAAACCAAAACTGAGATGTGGTGTAAAACAGGTAGCTATGAACCAAAGGGGCAAGATATTCCCCAAATTTCAAAGTTAGAATGAAGTGAAAACCAAAAATATCAATCTAACAATTCTAGGACCTACTTGAGAAAAAAAACCTAACTACTGCTAAGAGGAATTGTTTTATTCAATGAGAGATGAAGGACAATGATCATGCGGTCATATGACAGTTGTGGTCACATGATAAAAGCAAACAAGTTGTTAACTAAAAGCAACTTTTTGAATGTTTATTCTTTTTAATAATAAAATCAAGACCCAAAATAAACCCAGAACACGTGTATAATAAAGTTTGCTGGAGGTTGTTTCGCATTACCCACAGGCAACAAGAACAATGGGGTATAGTTGGAAACTTGTTAAGGCAAAATTTCACACAAATATTAGAAAGCTTTTTTTTACACAAAGAACAATAGACATTTGGAAAAAAATACCAAGAAGTGTGGTAGATAGTAGGACTTCAAGGACCTTCAGATCTTGAATTGATGTTATTTTGGAGAATGTAGGTGAATAGGATGGAAGTTGGGCGGAATTTCCTGCTCTCACCACAATTGTTCTAATGTTCTAACATCATCTGTACTCACTTTATCTGACTCTGTTAGAGAAAGCCGGGATCCTCTTTTAGACTTGCCAGCAACCACACATTCAGGGCAATGGATTTAAACAGAGGAACGAGGCTTGTATGTGTTACTCTCTTCATGTTCTTGATCATTTATCTTTACATATTGCCAAATTTCCCCCTGGGGATAAAAAATCTATCTATTAAGTTTGAGTTGGGGGAGTCTTGAAATGAAGTTTGTGTCAATGTGGGTGAAAACTTTTGGGCAAAATGTTTGTGTTTCTGGGATAAATTTTTAAATGGGGTTTACTAATTTTCTTTAAGATGTGATATCGGAGAGACATGAATATTTGAGAGGGGCTTTCCTCTCTCATATCACCATACAAATGTGCCTGATCAACTTGTGACAACCTTTTGTGCTTTCTTGTATCTAATACTAGCAAAATACCCGCGCTTCGCAGCGGAGAAGTAGTGTGTTAAAGAAGTTATGAGAAAGAAAAGGAAACATTTTAAAAATAATGTAACATGATTGTCAATGTAATTGTTTTGTGACTGAGTGTTGCTGTCATCAAGGATTTGATTATCATTATTTCTTTCAGTCAGGTTCGTATTTGGAGGATGTGTTGCGTTCAAGTTACATTCCGTGTTTGTCAACCGTTGTAAAGATAACAGGTTTCATTCATCGAAGTGTTCACTACCCAAATCGGTACTCGTGAATCTAAGATGTTTAACAGGCATTCCCGGTATTAAGTTATGGATTTGCTTGCAAATATTTAGCGGCAACGTGTCTATGAACTTAATTTAAACTTAGGCTTTACACCGTGCTTTCCTATTGATATGTCTACAAAGGCTTGTTCAGCTTCAGAGGGTTGTTTCTTTCTTACTGCATCAATAAACAGCTCATTTTCCTCTTCATCTGAGACATCACACACTGCATGCACGGGTTTACCTTTCCCAGTCCTGCAAACTTTAGCGAAGTGGTTCAATTTACCACATTTTTTACACTGTCTTCCTTTATCTAGACATTGACTTTTTCCACCGTGTGCTTTGTTTCCGCAGTAGCTGCACTTATGAATATGCTTGTATGCGTCACTCGCTTCATATTCTTTTGCTGCCTTCTCAATTGTGTAATGCATTTTTTGTTCAGCACTTTTTGGAGCTCTTGCTTGTTGTCTGCGTACTGCGTTCACAGTCAGTTCACGTGAGCCACTTGGAGTACATGCATCAAAGGTTCTCAGCTGTGCTTGTGCTATCTCGTGCGATCTTGCAATGTCCACGGCTTTATTTAATGTTAGCTCAGACCCGGCACTTAAAAGTTTCTCTTGCACTTTTGTTGAGTTTGTGCCAAACACTTCTATCCCTGACCATCTCATCTTCGTTTGCATAAGCACAGTCCTTCACCAGCAATTTTAACTCCATTACAAAGTGATCAAAAGTCTTGTTTATACCTTGCGTCTTCTCACTAAACTTGTATCTCATGAATATTGTATTCGTCTTAGGCATGACAAACGCCTCGTAGCGGCAGCGTGTCTATTGGATTGCTGCTGACAGACAGCCTTATATGGGCAGGCACTCAATTACGTGGGAGGCGTGGGTATGGGGGACACAATATAGGGAAGCAGCCAACTACGTGGGAAGCGTGGTGATGGGTGACGCAACTCCGCCTCACACGGTGACCGAGCTGCAGGCTATGGCCGTATATATGTATATAAGTAGGATTCAGTTATGACTGTTACGCGTAGAATTTCGAAATGAAACCTGCTTAACTTCTGTAAGTAAGCTGTAAGGAATGAGCCTGCCAAATTTCAGCCTTCTACCTACACGGGAAGTTGGAGAATTAGTGATGAGTGAGTCAGTGAGTGAGAGCTTTGCCTTTTATTAGTATAGATAATTTAATATACATCTAGAGGTAGTAGTGAAGGGGAGAATGAGAATGAAGATAAGATTGGTGGTAATTAGGAACCATGTTTCGCATCTTCTCTATGACACTCTAGCACTGGAGGGATTTCAACCAACGAATCGTTCAATTGAAGTACGTCAAGAAATGCTACTTGGGCTCCATCATACCAGCAGCAATACACCTTTGTAATGTCTTACCAAGACTGCTTTGTTATCTTTAGCCTAGTCAGAAGGTTTCTTTTTACTTGTAATTCTTGTGTATTTTTGAGGGAAGGGGTTTATTGTATCTATCTGTTACTGTATATAGTGCCTTCCACATCTATCTATCTATCTATCTATCTATCTATCTATCTATCTATCTATCTATCTATCTATCTATCTATCTATCTATCTATCTATCTATCTATCGTGCCTTTCATGTTGTTATAGATGGCCAAGGTCCTTGCCCGGCCAGGGCGACTCTTCACTGAGAGGACCTGGTTAGCAAGTGTGGACAGAACATTACCTCCCCTGGGACGCTAGATGGCAGCCCCCGTGGGTTGCAGCGGTGAATCAGACTCCCGCAGGGCTTTATGGGTGATGGAGTTGTAGACAGCCCTGAGGGGATCCGAGGGCACCACCAAGGGGTGCTGCAGCTGCTCCTGAACCTGTATGGGTGGTTATTTCACCACACACGGAAGTGCGACTGAAAGTAGGTCATCACGCACCTGGAGCACTTCCGGGTAGCATATAAAAGGAGCCTGCAGACAGTACTTGGGGAGCCAGAGTTGGGAGGAGGGAAACGAAGCTTGCCGGGGAGAGTAGAGGAGAAAGAGAGAAAAGAGAAGGAGATAAAAGAAGAATAATTGTGTTCAGGTGTGCTGTGTATTGTAAGTGGGACTGTGCTATGTAGTCGTGGGAAAGAAGTAGACGTACCCATGAGTGAAGAACAAAAATAAAAATATAAGTGTGCCTCTTGCGTCTGTCTGTGTCGGGTTGGGTGGCTGGTATGCCTCCTAGAGTTGTCACAATGTCTATTTTACTCATTCACTCACTAGTTCCCACATACATAAGCCCTTTCGTACCGCACTTCTCAGCATGACTCTCTCCCTTCTAGCAGCATTGTTCTCCAAGATCGGTGTGGCCCCAAAAGAATTTTCATTCCAGAAGCTTCACTGGTGCTTTCATCTGACTTTGGCACATAGAATAATGAAGCAAATCTTATCCCAGGATGCCTTGGGAGAAGTAACACAATGCAGGCTGTAATACTGATAATATCTAGCATATTTTGTGATAATGATATGTAGATGGTCTTTTTCAAATAGGTTTGAAGCATACTTTTTATCTTAATTTTTAAAATAATAATGTTTAACCTAGCAGTAAAGAAGCTGGATATAGCAGTTTAGAACCAGCTTGGGGCATATTTAGGGCTCAACAGATCAGATACAGTAGATGAGCTGGCTCCAGCATGCAGATGGAAGATGAAAGGCAAGGCTGTAGTGCAAAGCCTCCCCCCAAACCCCCCCCCACCCCGACACCTAACAAGAGGTCACCACCAGATTTATGTAGCAAAGTAGCTGCTATGCTTTTAAAATGAAAGACGGATAGAATCAGGCCAACACCTAAGCCCTACCGTATTTCCACCCTGCCACCTGAATTTTAACAACACTTCAGGAAAATGCCCATACAGATTAAACACACTCTAAGCACAAATATATAAATATTCTTTATTTAGTAGAATAACTACTTACAAACAAAAGCAAAATAATGACAAAAGTACTAAATATACATCATGAACAATCCCCACACATGATGATATTTGTAGTCCTGGAAAAAGTCCTTACTGTAGGTGATGGAAGTGGTTCTGGAAACGTAAACTGTGGTTAAAGGATGGAAGGATGTGTGGAAAACTCCCTTTGAATAAATTGCTTCCCAGAAATTGGATAGTGAAATACTGTCCTACCACTGGAGTCCAGAAGAATAGTCTTCAAAGGCACACCTCTTCTTAAAGAGCATCAGTGGACTGGATTGGGAGGAAAAAGAACCCACCACCATCCTTACATCCAGTGGCCGAGCACAATCCTTCTCCTGTACGAATGTCCAGTTAATGAAAGGTTTAGGAGCTGCTACTGATGATGATGAAGTCGATTGGAAAATGGCACAATCAAAAAGTCCCACCACATCCTTCTCTTCTGGTTTCATCGGTACAGTGCATACAGACCACAGACTACAAATCCCACAAGCCCCTCCGCATCAGTGGAAACCTGTTTAAAGGCAACGACCCCAATTTACAAACAGGAATTGGTGCAACCAGTGTTGCTCTTCACGTTTAACAATCACTCAACAGGACATACGTACACACAAATAAATCATACTATGTGGCCCAGCTACAAGGCAAGTTGTAAAATCTGATCCAGCTGCTACCTAAAGTGAAACGTTGAGTCTTGCATGAACAGGACTGGGCTAATTTAAGGGCATGACACCTAAACACAGAGAGGAATCACCCTACACTACACCCACACTGGTCCAAGAGGCATGTCACGGACACCTAAATTCAAGGCTAATAGAGAAACTTGGCATCTCTGCTATTCAATCCATACAGAGGCCATATGGTGTCTCTGCCATCCTGTCTAGATACCATGTGAGAGCACAGACCAATCAACATACTAAGACAGAGAGACCCCCGGTAGTGTAAGAAAATGGAATGTTTAAGATTCATAACAAGATGAACTTCGAGTTACCCTGGTGGTTTTGGCATTATTTTGTCACACTCATTTTACTCTGCTTATATTTCTGTGCACAATTACAAATCTTTATTACTGTAAGTCTATCTATCTATCTATCTATCTATCTATCTATCTATCTATCTATCTATCTATCTATCTATCTATCTATCTATCTATAAAAGCCAACGTCTGTCTGCCTGTATGTCTGTCCACTTTTCATGAGAAAACTACTTAACAAATTTGGATTGTGTTTTTTTCTACAATTTCCTTGAATATTCTGGTTTATTTTGCGACTTCTCTCAAAGCATTAAACATCATAGCTTCACTTGCAGTACTGATTTATTTGCGTGAATTCCAAAACAGAGAGGCTGTGGGCCAAGGGGAGGGCGGTGGGACCCTCCCCACTCACACGCCACCCTCCTTTGAGTTACTCTACTTCTCGCCACGTGTTGGAGCATACCTTGTCTCCACTTAGCTAGCAATACCTGTTTATTCAACAGATCATCTACAGATTGTTAAGTAGTAAAGTTTGACGTTTTTGAGAGAGAGAGATCAGAGCTACGTATGTTTTAGAGGGTATTTGCTGATTGCCAGAGATATTGCGGCCACGTGCTTCTCTCCACACGCGGGAGATGCTCAGAACACAATCAGATACAGTGCCAACGTCTATTGATTTTTAAAGTTTGTCCCGTTTCACTACTATGTGGGTGCAGCCACGGGGGGCAACTAGTATATGATAAAATGTAAGTAGTCCTTAACCTCATTCAGGATTTATTCCTTTCCTTCAACCACTGCTGCTAATATAGGCTACTATCCCCTTGTTATAAATTTTCGCTCCTGCCTGGTTTGGCACTCAATTTTGTTCCCTGAGATTAAGATAAAAAAAAGGAGTGTAAACATATGAGGGTTATAGTTTGGATTTGGGGCATTCTGTTCTGGTCTACATAGTAAAGAGTATAAAAGTGAGAATAGGGTCACCCTATGGCCCAATCTGGACAAAACACTGGTCAAGACTTGTTCCCATTAATCATGACTAAAAACAATAGAACCAAAGTGACTCTGTAAGAGGGCTGATTGCTAGCAGTAGGTTCAGAAGGGAAGACAACTGCACTTGATGATGTCTGGCAAAAAAAAAAAAACACCTTCATCTAAGGTCTATTGTGTCCAGACTATAAACAAGAACAATTTCCTATTTTAACACATGGAGTGCGCTCTCTTTGAATGATACCACCTTAATCAAGGATGGTTAATGGCCATGTTGTGAAAGACTCCCATCTTGTTCCCGATGCAGCTTGGTTACGCTGTGATAAGGAAAAAGTGGGTCTAACAAATGGATAGATGGAGAGAAATGGGAACTTTGCAAGAAAGGACGCACAGTATGAGTGCTTTGGTTTAAGGGTTTCTTTTGTTTTTTGGAGATGGAGTGGAGTGTGCATGTCTGCTTTTGAGTGTTTGTGGTTGCCTTTTTTTATTTTTCCCTCTAAATTCCACAAGACTCTGAACTTTGGAGGCCGATTTGACTCAGCGTTTTCTTGCTTCACTCCGTGATGCTCTGGCACATGAACAGCTGCAGGATGCAATTTGGAAGGATGTGATTAAAAAAAATAAAATCAATGAACATCCAGCAGAAGGTGACATGGTTCTCATTACTTCCTGTTGTTTATTGGAGGGCCCGTGATTACATTTTCTTTTTATTTTGGATCGGGGGCTGTTTTATAGGTGCTTATCGGCCAAAATGAATTAGAAGGCTACAGGGGTATTCAGTTATTTAAAAACAACTCACAGCCATAGAATAGTTTGTATAGTGTGGTAAAACAGAGAGCTCTTCAGGCAAGAAAAAAGGAGCATGTGTTTATCTGGAGCTCATTATTTTCAATATTGCCAACTTTTTCATTTTCTTTAGCAGGCTGATTCAAATTGGAGCCAAACTAATATTTTTATTGTGCACCGTAGGCTTTTTTTGTTCCCTGTAGATCATTATTGCCATATCACTAGCTCAGCTCTCAAGATTTGAAATCATGAGAAACCAGCACTGACACACAGACACTGACACACATACACTAAGCCTACTAGTTACGTACTAAATACTTTTAGACTTTTGAAATACTTACAGTTTTTCAGAAAGACAATCTATTAAATTTATTTTAGAACAATATACTTTAAATCTTTAAAAGAAATGCCCTATTATAAGTATGGAGCAAGCTGGACCTGAGTATGCAAAGTCTTCAGTCATGCTGTCTATGCAATGGAGATTGTCAGTCCATCTAAGAGAGCAGTCATTGTGCACATGTGAGCCTTCTGAAGTGCATAAGCTTCAAAAAAATGTGCTATATAAAAATATAAGCTCACTGGAGTGCTATGGGACATCCACAGTGCTAAATGCTTCTGTGTCACACTTTCAGGGACCTCGGTTCAGCACTTGGTACAATCAAAGTCAGCCTGGAAACGTTTCCCCTTTCTGGGCATTCTGGCTTGATTCCTTATCCTAAAATATCTTTAAGAAACTTTAGTCGTCTGCTCTACGTGAACATAACAAGAGTGTGTGTGACCTTCAAAAGACTGGCACCCCAGCCGGGGTTTGGTCATTGTTTGTGCGTGATGCTGAGTGAGCGTGAGTGCGACCTTTGAAAGCCAATGCCCTGAACCAATGTTTAGACATATTTCCAATTCCACTACCACCTTCCTTCAATAGCCAGTCCCCCTCAATCCATCTCTACTACCTCAACAACTCCTATGCCACTTCATCTGGTAAGTTCACTTCTAACCATCAGTATGAGTAATCCATAACCGTTGGGCAAATAAAGAGATGAGTGATGAGACTAAACACACGAAAACACACAGAACACAGATGGAGACAGTCCTCGAGTGTTTCAGGCCTCTGCTGACCAACTTTGTGGTACCTTCTACTATCCTTTCAGTCTTTCACTAAGGCTACAAAAAGTACTGGTGCTATGGAAAGCATCTTGCATTGTTTCAGGTTGAAAGAAGGAAGGCTCGTCTTCCCCTAATAATCAAAGCCCAGTGGCTCTTAAACTACACATCATGACAGCATTCAAGAGAGTTCTCTTGTGAAAGACCACTTGGACCCACTGCAGTTTGCCTGTCAGACAAAGATTGGATTGGAAGATGCAATTTTCAATCTGCTCTACAAGGCTGAACAAAGCTGGAAGGACTTTGTGCATTATGTTTTTTAATTTCTGCATTACTTTTACCACACTAGATATGCTCGTGGATGGTCCAATGGTGTCATGGATAATGGACTGTCTGTCTAGACTAATCACAGTTTGTAAGGTTCAAGCATTAGGATTCTGATGTGGATGTGAGCAACACTGAGGCACCACAAGTAACAGTTCTGTCTTCTTTACTGCTCACCCTGCACTCCACGGGCTACAAATGTAACATCAGGTCATGTCACATCCAGAAATGGGGTGTATTGACAAAGGGAACAGGACAGAGAAGCAGAGTCAGGTGGAGACCTTTGTTCCTTAGTGCAGAGAATTGTCTGCAAGGTAACGTCAGGAAATACAAGAATTGGTTATTGACTTTCAAAGCACCAATGAGCGACTACAGCCAGTGTCTGTATAGGGAGTGGATGAAAGTGGCAAAGGGATAATGACAAGCAGAGGGGGTGAGGCTTCTAGAGTAACATTATGGAGGTGGACATTAATGGGGCTGAGATTAAAATGACATAGGAAGACACATAAAGATTTGCTTAACTTTACCATTATGGTGAGATGAGGCCATTTTCACAATAATGCTAAAAAAGCAATACCTGAGAATTCTGAGCCTTAAGAACACCTGCTCTTAAGTCACTATATTTAGCTTCCAGTTAAGCTTAGGGCCTCCTTCTTACACATAAAGCTTTAAATGCCCAAGACCTACTTACCTATCTCACTAGTTTCAAATCAGAGTGCCAATTTAGATCTCAAGATAGAGATGCTGATTAGCTATGCATATTGCATCTGTTTGTTAGTCATTTGTATTAAAATTTAAGCGATACAATAATTATGTACTGTTACTGAGCAGTGGCGTAGTTCGAGTTCGTGCCGCTCGGGGGGCGGGGCTTCAATTTGCCGCCCTCCAACATATCTGAATATGTTAAACTATCCATCCATCCATTATCCAACCCGCTGAATCCGAACACAGGGTCACGGGGGTCTGCTGGAGCCAATCCCAGCCAATACAGGGCACAAGGCAGGAACTAATCCTGGGCAGGGTGCCAATCCACCGCAGGACACACACAAACACCAAGCACACACTAGGGCCAATTTAGAGTCGCCAATCCACCTAACCTGCACGTCTTTGGACCGTGGGAGGAAACCGGAGTACCCGGAGGAAACCCACGCAGACACGGGGACAACATGCAAACTCCACGCAGGGAGGACCTGGGAAGCAAACCGGGTCTCCTAACTGCGAGGCAGCAGCGCTACCACTGCGCCACCGTGCTGCCCATGTTAATCTATTTAAATAGAAAATTAAAATGGCGTATAGAGAAAAATTAAGATAAAATTTGCATAGATTTATTCATATATAAAGAAATAGCAATCATTTTTTATATACAGTATATTTATTAGCATCAACTAGACAAGAATATAGTATAGACGCACTGATAAGCCGTGTTCTAATTATTAGTTTAATATAATTACACTACGAAAACCAGAACCAAAGTAGGGTACAAGTGATTGGTGGGGATGTTTTCTGGGCAGAGCAAGAACGTATTCGAATTGATAACGAAACGAAATTATAAATTGTAAATTAGTTGTTTATCTTCCTAGAAATTATTATCGGTGTAATTTTTTTTATTTTTGTTATTGCCTCATAAAGTTCAACTGCTGTGTCTGATGCCGTCACAGGAGGACAGTCTGAACATTAATTTTCAAGCATTTGTGGCTAAAAATCAGAGAATTTGACCATTTTCATTCATGAGTGATATTTTTCCAAACCCTGCTGCTTACACACGAATTGTACTGAGCCTTTTGGCCAATAATGCCACCCCCAAATATGTGCCGCCTGGGGCAGACTGCCCCCTCCGCACCCCCCCAGCTACGCCACTGTTACTGAGCTGCTCTTTTCTTTTCTCTTCTGTGTGTGTTGCTGTGCCATACTTGGGGCCATTGCTCTACTTTCAAGCAGTTTTCTTGAACTTGGAAAGATATTTGAGATACTTGGAGCCTTGTAATCTAAAGATGGAATCCATAATGGACGACAAAGCATACAGTCCTAGCCAAAAATGTTGAGAATGACACAAGTATTGGTTTTCACAAAGTTTGCTGCTTCAGTGTTTTTAGATCTTTTTGTCAGATGCTTCTATGGTATACTGAAGTAGAATTACAAGCATTTCATAAGTTTCAAATGCTTTTATTGACAATTACATTAAGTTCCTCCAAGAGCAACTTTTCCCAACCATCCAAGAACAGTTTGGTGACCAGCAATGCCTTTTCCAGCATGATGGAGCCCCGTGCCATAAGGCAAAAGAGATAACTAAGTGGCTTGGTGAACAAAACAACAAACATTTGGGTTCATGGCCTGGAAACTCTCCATAACTTAATCCCATTGAGAACTTGAGGTCAGCCCTCAAGAGGTGGGTGGACAAAAAAAAAAACCCATCAATTCTGACAAACTCCAAGCATTGATTATGCAAGAATGGGCTGCCATCAGTCAGGATTTGGCCCAGAAGTTGATTGACAGCATGCCAGGGTGAATTGCAGAGGCCTTGAAAAAGAAGGGCCAACCCTGCAATTATTGACTCTGCGCATAAACTTAATGTAATTGTCAATAAAAGCTTTTGAAACTTATGAAATGCTTGTAATTCTACTTCAGCATACCATAGAAACATCTGACAAAAAGATCTAAAAACACTGAAGCAGCAAATTTTGTGAAAACCAATACTTGTGTCAATCTCAAAATATTTGGCCACGGCTATAGACTACTGAAGAAGGACAAGTAGCAGGTGATCAATTGGCCAATGTCACCAAGACTGCAATTGTGTCTGACTTTGTCCGTTATAACACTCAGTACTTTATGTTCTTCTGGATTGTTGCTGACTGGAGGTTTTGTTTTTCTGTCGGCCATCCGTTGTTTACAGGCCATAGGTCAATGATGACATTAATGGACAGATATTGTTAGGATCCATTTATGTTAATCAGCTTGGGACAGCTTTGTTATGCTGAGTATACAAACAAATTTGTACCTGTATATGTATGCATATTGTGATTAGTAATTTATAAAGTGGTAATTGCATTTTACCTGTGAACTTTTTACAAATTAGAACTTTTTACTAAACTTGAGTCTGCAATCAGTGAAAAGTGATGTACAAAAGTAATTGAATTAACTTACCGTACATACTCACGGATAAGTCGGGACTTGATTTTAAAGTTTAACTTCTGGTATTTTATAATGTCAGTCGTATAAGTCGAATGCAGAAAACTCACACTATTGGTACAAGGGATTATGATATGCTAAGCCCACCAGAGAGAGTACTGTAACCACGGAGCACACAGCCTTTTCTTTCTATGTGGGTGCAGCAATGCGCTGTATCAGCGTGTGCTCCTAACCTCTCTCTCTGTCTCTATTGTGCCTACGTGACCACAGGGTAACACCCGAACTGTTCTGAAGTGAAGTTTGCACTGATTTGTGTGTTTTGTATCTCACACCCTCATACACCTTTATCGTAAGAACTTCCCTTATCTACGATGGAGCACTCGATCTGAAGAAAATATGAAGCTGGTTTTAAATTAAACATATTTTGTGATGTGAGATTTTGCATATAACTTGATAAATGTTTTGTATGTCTTTATTTATAATTTAGGCAAAGCAATGTAATTTAGTGTTACTTTGGTAAGAGGTATTTGTGTTTGACCCCTATTACGACTGTCTCTTTATAATTTTACGACAGGATTTGGGGGATGTGTCTTAAACCAGTTTGATGAGTATTTCTCTGCTAAAGTCTTTCAACCCCCCTGCAAGGAAGCCAGGATGTTTAACATATGGCTTGGGGGGGTTGCAGGTGTTAAGATGTTCTATTTCACCCATTGGTCTGAGATATGGCTGTCTGGATTGGCTGGCAGAAAACCTATACATTTGCTTGCTCAACCACATTCTCTCTCTCTAACCAACATATGATAAAGAAGCTTCTCTCTTGCTAACCTGTGATGATGTAGAAGTATCTTTCTCTTGCTAACAACTGAAGAAGACCATCACACCATGAACTGAAGACAACACAATGAAGAGCACAGCTTCAGCTATTTTGAACAGACATAAAAGCTGAGCACCAATGATGCCTTAACTAAAGACATTAAGTAACTACAAGTCTGTGTGCCACACACCACCATTTTATCAGGTTGTATGGTTGCCAATATTCAAATGTACTTGGCATTTTGTTATTATTTATGAATATTATCAGTAATACATTATTTTATGTGTAACTTAACTCCTGCTTGTCTTTTTACTACATCTAATTGCCCGAGGTTGTAGATATAGAAGGGAAGGTGGGGATAAGTTATATAGAATAATACCTTATAAACAATGGTAGGTCTGTGAGATTAGGCATTCTAAAGCTACATATTAATAATACAATAGGGGTAAGTAGAGCAATATATATATTACTCTACCAAGATAAAACAATGTCATTGAAGTAGCGAAAGAAATTGGTAACTGCGCTGCTGCAACAAAATTCGATCCATCTGAGAAACTGATGCGAGATTGGAGGATGCAAGAAGATGTTAAAAAAAATCGAAGTGTCTCATTTTTGAACGGACGTCTAAGTCGGGGTCTGATTTTATGATTGATTTTTCAGGTTTCAACACCCAACTTATACATGAGTATATACGGTAAGTCATTGAGTAGCCCTGACCTGAAACTTTGGTGTAGTGCACAACTTTACTTTATCACAAAACTGACAGCAGCATGTAGATCTCTAGTGCCATCTCTTGGGCTGTGACTGCTTGACTTTATAAGGCCCAGCCACACATTATGAGGTGAGGGTGCAGAATTTCACTGCTGCCAGCCTAAGGGCGGTTCAGAAGTTCAGCACTGTGCTAAACCCAGCATTTCTATTTTGTGAAAGACACTTTGTCGAAACGTGCAGGTATTATGAATGCTACATGGAGGGCTAAAGTATCAGCACTGCTGTTTATGAGGAAGATCATTCATTGGAAATGTACGGTTATAAAATCTTATGAGAGTGAAAGGAAAAACTTTAACATCTATCAATTTTCAGGACACCTGCACAAGATGGAGAGGAGCTGGGGCCGCGCAGTTATCATAAATCTAACCAATTCTTTTGTTGGCACAAGATAGACGGCAGCATCTGGCAGGCATTTCAGCTCTGTGCGCAGCAACTGTAGGCGGCTTGAAATGGCGCGACATCAAAGTGAAAATGACATTGCGTATTACTCAAAAGTTGAAAATTCCAACAAAAAAGTGCTAGTGCCTATTCCACACAAGAATTTCCTTTATCTCCACAGCTTTTATATCATCTTAGCAGTTTAATGTTCATTTTATTTTTCAGCAGATTAGAAAATGGATGCATGGACTGCAATACACCTGTTTCTGAAAATGTGTTTTGCTTTTTTTTCTTAATGTATACCACTGAAGTCATTTCTTGTTTATTTGCACTTCATTTATTTGTTTTGTTTTTTTGTAATTTGTGCATTTAACAAGTGGAAGTGTGCCACTGCTGCTCCCTATTTATAATCACGATGCCTAGAATTCTGCCATGTAGAATTTATATATATTCTCCTGAACCTGCGCTTCTTTCAGGTTTTTCTCCTGAATCTTCTAAGACTTGCATGTTAGGTTAATCACTGATTCTAAATTTGCTCCTTTATGGATGTTCCTGTGCCCTGTCATGTGCCCTGTTAGGTGACGTATCTCACCTTGTAACCAGTGAACATCCTGCCCTTATTATGCTAAATTGGATTAAGTGAATGTGAAAATGTGTGTACAATATATACTTTGGAAAAGTGATTTGATACCAAATGTTAAGCTCAGATAGGATAAGGAGCAAGTCACCAAATGCTGGGTAAGGAAAATTACACTGGGGGAATGGACATACCTCATAAGAGACTAAATGAAGTACCTGGCATTGCCCAGGTATATCGGTATTATGGGTTAAGGCACTGCGGTGCGTTGGTTCCTGCCTTGTGCCCTGTGTTGGCTAGGATTGGCTCCAGCATACTTCCGTGACCCTGTATTCGGATTCAGCAGGTAAGAAAATGAAAAAAAAATGGGTTAAGGAAAGAAAGGAAATATTTTTGTGTTTATCAAAAGTTGACGCCTTTGTCATTGTTGGTGGTCCCACCCTCCATCTACACCACCCCTCAATCATTTTATCTGCTCTCATAACCGAAAAAATCCCACTACTGACACCATGTGGTGATGAGAAAGTCACTTCATCTGCCTGGGCTCCAATTGGAAACACAAAAGAAATGTAACTGATCATATCTCAGATATTTTAAGTCAGCTTTCATAAAGGCATCAGTCTAATAGTAAGTAAAAAATATGGAGTCTGGAAATCTCACAAAATGCTTTTTAAACCAAATTCTCAATTTTGACTCTGTTTTCCTTGCTTGAATCTCATGTTTAATGTTTGTCTAAAGATAGATAGATAGATAGATAGATAGATAGATAGATAGATACTCAAATTCATATAGTCCAGCAGCAGCATACTGATAAAAAACAATATTAAATTAAAGAGTGATAAAAATGCAGGTATAACAGACAATAACTTTGAATAATATTAACGTTTACCCCACCGTGTGGAATTGAAGAGTCACATAGTGTCAGGGAGGAATGATCTCCTCAGTCTGTCAGTGGAGCAGGACGGTGACAGCAGTCTGTCGCTGAAGCTGCTCCTCTGTCTGGAGATGATCCTGTTCAGTGGATGAAGTGGATTCTCCATGACTGACAGAAGCCTGCTCAGTGTACGCGCTTCACCACGGATGTCAAACTGTCCAGCTGTGTGCCTACAATAGAGCCTGCCTTCCTCACCAGTTTGTCCAGGCGTGAGGCGTCCTTCTTCTTTATGCTGCCTCCCCAGCACACCAGCGAGTAGAAGAGGGCGCTCACTACAACGGTCTGATAGAACATAAGCAGCATCTTATTGCAGATGTTGAAGGACGCCAGCCTTCTAAGGAGCTATTTCTAAGCTATTTCTGCTAAGGAATTTTAGGAAAAACATCTGTGACAAAGTTGATTCTTAAACGAAACATCAATGGGAATCTGTTTTAGGTCTCATGAGCCATCAAAGGTCGACCTTTGAGCAGTACATTTCTCCTATGGGTGGAGGGATTGGGGTTCACAGACATTGCTGCAGGTCTCTGTATTATTACAGAAGATATCACCAGCATTGATATTCAGTAATGTCATAAGTTGATTCATTCAACATTGATTTAAAATTGCTACAAATCTGGACAATGCATTGGCGTCAAAGACTAAAATTATACAACCTCAAATCACAAATGGTTGGGACTGTGTGGAAAATGCAAATAAAAAAAGTGCAGTGATTTTTAAATTTAATTTGACTTTTATTTCATTACAGACAGCACGAACCCAAGATATTTCATGTTGGTTCAGATCAGCTTCATTTCATTTGTTAATATAAATCCATTCCTTCATTTTAGGCCTGCATCACATTCCAAGAAAAGTTGGGATGGTAAAGCATTCACCACTTTGTAATGTCACCATTCCGCCTCACAACACTTAAAAAATGTTTTGGCACCAAGTGATGAAGAGTTTTTAGGTGTTATTTTGTCCCATTCTTTCTGCAAACATGTCTTATGGTGTGCAACAGTACAGAGTTGTCATTGGGGCATTTTTCATTTCAAAATTCTCCACACATTCTCTACTAAAGACAGTTCAGGACTGCAGGCAGCCCAGTCCAGTACCCGTACCCTCTTCTTCCACAGCCGTGCCTTTGTAATGTGTACAGAAGGTTGTTTTGCATTGTCTTGTTGAAAAATGCATGGACGTCCCTGGAAAAAATGTTGTTTTGACGGCAGCATATGTCGCTTTAAAATATTGATATACTTTTCTGCATTAATGCTGCCATCACAGAAGTATAAATTACCTTTGCCAAGTGCACTGACACAACCTCATACCATGACTGATCCTGGATGACAGTCGTGATGGTTCTTTTTGTCTTTGGTTTGGAGCAGACAGCATCCATTTCTTCCAAAAAGGATCAGGAATATTGATTTGTTTCACCACACTACACGCTTCCTCTGTGTGATGGTCCATCCCAGGTGCCTCTGAGCCCAGAGAAGTCAACAATGCTTCTGAACATGGTTAGCATAAGGCTTCTTTTCAGCATAGTAAAGTTTTAAGTGGCATTTGTGAATGTAACTTAGTAATAAAGTGCTTGACAAAGATTTACCAAAGTAATCTCTTGCCCATGTGGTTGTATCAACTATTAATGAGTGACAGATCTTGATGCAGTGCCGTCTGAGGGATCAGAGATCACAGTGGTCAGCTTAGGCTTACACTCTTGCTCTTTGCATACTGAAATTCCTCCAGATTCCTTGAATCATTTAATGACATTATGCACTCTAGAGGGAGAAATATGTAAATCCCTTCGATCTTTCTTTGAGGAACTTTGGTTTTAAACATTTCAATAATTTTCTCACACATTTGTTGACAGACTGGAGATCCTTTGCCCATCTTTGCTCCTCAATGGCTCAGCCCTTCGTGGATAGTGCTTTTGGAACAAATTATGATAACAATCACCTGTTTAAAATCATTATTTAATTATTTTACCTCATTACCGACCCTAATTTTTCCCTGTCCCAACTTTTTTTGTAATGTGTTGTAGGCCTGAAATGCAGGAATAGATGTATATTAACAAATGAAATGAAGCTGACCAGACAAACCATGAAATATCTGGGGTACAAAACGTCTGCAATGAAATAAAAGTCAAAGTAAATTTAACAATAAATGCATTTTTTTATTTGCATTTTCCACATCATCCCAAAGGTACACTTTAGGTTCTATCTATCTATCTATCTATCTATCTATCTATCTATCTATCTATCTATCTATCTATCTATCTATCTATCTATCTATCTAAAGTGGCCACATGTTTGTGAGTGGGTCCTACGATCGGAGGGTACAACGTGAAAGGTTGGTTGTTGCCTTGTTTGCTTGAGTGCTACTGGCATAGCCTTATGTCCCCCATGATTTTGACTTTAACTAAACAGGTTTAAGACTGTTATCTCATGTTCATTGCCCAAAATGAGGATTCAAGTAGGTTTTTTTCAATTAAATATTCACCCTAAAATGATAGGAATGGCATTTTATGAAGTTTGTGATTTTTTCAATTCTTTACATTTACAAGTAATATTACCATTGTGGTTCATTGTGTTTCATTCAATTAATTATTGCTATAAAAGAGCTGAGTTAAGGACAGCCTGGTAGTGTTCACTATGAAAGACAATACATAAAAATGACATTTTTTACTCATTATGTAAGTAGTACTACTAGGGTCCTTTATAGCAACAGCAATAAGCCTGCATAATGCCTTACTGAGACTGCAAACTCAGGTTTTTATATTTGAAATTTTCTCCATTTTTAGTCATTCTGGTGTGTGGTATCTATCTATCTATCTATCTATCTATCTATCTATCTATCTATCTATCATATAGATATCTATCTATCTATCATATAGTGACCTTCCTATCTATCTATCTATCTTATAGTGACTTTCCTATCTATCTATCTATCTATCTATACTAATGAAAAGGTTAATTTATTTGTTTGCCCCAACTACATACCCCTTAGTGTAGAAGCTCCCACTATTGATAATGACACAACAGAAATCTTACTCATTTACTTATAAGCAAATCCAATTTTAAAGTGTATAGGAATTTTAAAAATTAGAACACTTGCCATTTTGTCTTTTGGACACTTGCTAATTTATGTGCATTTCTTTCACACATTCATGAAAAGCAGATAATTGCTGGATGTGAGCAGCAGTCTTTATACCAATAGGCACAGCAGCTTATGGAAATGACAGTTTAACAACAAATTTTCTCCCGTATCTTACAAAAGCAAAAGTGGCAAAACCTTCATCCCCTGTTGTTGTGGACCATCATCTAAAAACTAACAAAGTAAATAAAGCCTGAGGTGTAGACCCTAAGGTGCAAAATTTGAATTTCTGTGATTCTGCACGTCTCCAGAAAAGAAAAACTGACAAAACTAAAATAAACCACTCTGACTATTAGGTGGACACATTCCTTCTCTCAGCGTTTTCCTATGGAAAGCAATGTATATTTCGCCAAGAATGGTTTATAGTGCTCATGTTACAAAAACATTAATAAAGTCGTAGCCAGAGGGATCACAAACAAGCTTAAAGCAAACAAATATGTTGAAGTATGACTATCAATAATGCATTTATAGATTTAAAATTGCATAATGCATTTAATATGTTATTTATCAGGGAACAAAAGGCCAGTCCTAGATCGATGGCTCAAAGGGCACACTCACAAACATAGACATATATATTTGAAATGTTAAAAATATTGCCTAAAAGTGAATAAGCTATAATAATAAACACTATTTATGGTTTTATTTGTTCATTTTATGATATACCATGTCTGGGTAGCATGGTGGTGCCTGGATCTCTTTTACATGTTAGATTGTGATGTCCTGCCATCTAAAATTGAATTAAAGTGTAGTTACAATATATTACAAATTGTGCAATTTACAGGAACAACTTGATGACATCCCAAAACTGCAACACTCATGCACTTTAGATTGACTGTTTTGTTTCATTTTTTAAAAGGAATAGCTGACCTTTTTATGACAAAGTAAATGTCTAATTAGGGTTTTTTACCCCAAGGAATCCAACATGATGTCAGTTTTTCTCTAGAATGTAAAAGTTAAATTATTTCTGTGTCTTGACACAGCAACATTTTTGTTTTTTTACGGTTGCCTCCGTTTGTGTTGGTATTTGTCCATGGAGATCTTGCCCAAAGATGCTTTATTCTGATGGCACGAAGTTGACCCGTCTTCTTTTACATTGTCCAAGATTTGGATAAAACTCGGTGTGATCACAAACTACTTTGAGTGTGTTATTCCAGGTGTATCTCACTCCTCCTATCTTTTGTCATTTTTTGTGCTTATTTAGATTTCCTGGTTTTGGCTCCTGACTTTTTGATTAATGCACTCTGCATTTGTCATTAGGCAAAATATAATTTTTGCTTATTTGTGATCTTTTTTAATCATCTTAAATAGATACCTTAAATTCAAAGGAACTTTGTCTTAGACCAGAAGTTTAATGGTTTCATTTTGAGACTTTTATTATTTAAAAGCCTGTGCCTCATTTCTGGGCCAGTGTAGGCCAAAGCCTGCCTTTTGAGTAGGAGTTAGGCTGTCTGGGAGGAGGCCAAGTCCCAGGATGCCAAACCAAAATTTAGGGAAGGTCTGGCTTTTGGTGGATTTTTTTATGGGTTGGTGGGGGGTTGCAGGAATCCACAATAGTGGGCAGATTTCCTCTTTTTAGTATTTTTGGGGAAAGTCTTATCAGTAACAATGCTGCCTGCTGACATGCATTTGGAAATGCACAGAGGCTACATGATATTGGAAGAAATGGTGCAACTAATCAAAGGAGCCCTATGAGGTCAGATGGAACCTAAGATCATAAGAAATTTTACAAATGAGAGGAGAGCATTCATTCCATCTGCTCATTTGTTTGGCTAATAGCTAAGCTGTCCTAAGATAACACACAATGTTATGAATTAGGGTTTTTTAATGTGTAGATACTGTTTTTAATGTTATATTTGTATATATGTTGGCACAATTTTGAATTATTGTTTCTGGTATTGGTGGGCAACACGGTGCCTTGCAGTTAGGAGACCCCGGTTCGCTTCCCGGGTCCTCCCTGCGTGGAGTTTGCATGTTCTCCCCATGTCTTTGTGAGATTCCTCCCACAGTCCAAAGACATGCAGTTTAGGTGCATTAGCGATCCTAAATTATCCCTAGTGTGTGCTTGGTGTGTGTGTGTGCGCTCTGAGGTGGGCTGGCGCCCTGCCCGGGGTTTGTTTCCTGCCTTGTGCCCTGTGCTGGCTGGGTTTGGCTCCAGCAGACCCCTGTGAACCTGTAGTTAGGATATTGTAGGTTGGATAATGGATGGATGGTATTAGTACCACCATTTTCTGGATAGCAGTGACGTGCGGTGAGGTTCATGGCTGGTGAGGCACTGACTCCTTCAGAGTGAGATTTACAAATATATGAACCCCAAAGAGTAGCTTATTCACTATTCCACTGGCCGTATTCACATTGACTACTGGTTATGTTTCATATCTCATCAACATTTTTTACACACATATCGGTAAGGTACACATTTGGCTAAGAAAGAATGTTACATTTATAGTGTCAACAGAGCGGAGAGAGAGCATTCGCTCTGCAGCCTTCATATGTATTACTTGTAAAGGAAGTCTATGCACCTATCCTTCCTCAAGAAAATCGCCATCAATTTCTTGTAAAAGTCCTCCTTATTTTCCTTTAGTTTTAAAAATGTTAATCTTCCATTTTGGCAGTGAGTCGGGAACACAAAATAAAAATAAACAGACCACTGCAGTGCACTTGACTTTCTGATATCGCTAACTTATTGGTGCCCAAAGCCTCTGCATAGAAGAGCAGCAGCAACGAGCACCTGTTGGGCTCACATGCGCCCCCTTCAGGGCAGCACGGTACCGTCTGCCTCAACTAGTCCCTTTTCACTGCGGTTTTATGTCCTATCATCAAGACTAAATATGTCACACACCTTCATTAAAGATATTAGCCAGACTGTGGAAGCTCAGAGTGTATAATAAAATGCAAACATTATATTGGCGACATACAGAGAGAGACAGCAACAAGTACGCGTCAATTGCATGAATCAACCCAGTGTGTGAGGGAGAGCGCAGTCCCAGGTCGGGTGAGGCTCATCGCTGCCGCATCTTGCGTTTCTCCCGTGTATTTGAACAGGAAATGCATCAATTCAGCAATTTTGACTATAAATATAAATGATCAAAATGATTGGAATCATACAGAAAAGAAATTTATAGCACAGATGAGTGGACACATTTTCACGTTATCATAATTAGTTTTTTTACTTTTCATGATGACAGCCTCCCCTGACCGCATGTCCCTGCTGGATAGTACTGTCATTCCACTGCTCTCTTGTGATACTAGAAGTGACGATGGGTGATGATCCACTGCTATAAAATCAAGCAACACACTATTTACCATGTCAAAGTTTGTTCTAAAAAAGAGCACCCTTGCCTATGAATAGTCAGGTTATCAATTAATGCAGTTTATACGTATATTTTGAGCCATTTTGCAGTTTTGAATTGTGTGGATTCTGTTTTCAAGGCTTTGATTTTGTTTCAATTTATTTAGAAAAGTTCAATTTTTTATTTCTTGTCTAGTTTATGTGATGTGATAGGTATAAGTATGGCAGAAGTTTCAACATGTTTCACTTCTCGGTTGGATAAATTCCTCTAGTTTTAGTTTGCTTTCAGACAAGTAGGCCCTGGTGTCTGCTTTTCTTTTGGTGTATTGAACTCCATTCTGCCATTGAGTTTGTCTCTCTTTTTGCCCTTGCGCTTTGCTTGCTTGATCATTTTGCGTCTTTTGGTACTGACCTGGTTACTCTCTTTAAACATCCCTCAACTTGTGTAATTATCTCCTCACTAGACTCCCTTTCTCAGAATAATTCTTAGGTGTGGAGTTTTATTACTTACCCCAGGCAGCCAGTCCCCAACCAAAAGAGGCAGGCTTCAGTCTGCAAAGGCTTTAAATAGAGCCTGGGTTTTTAAAAGTTCAAAATATACATTCAACATCCAAAAAATGCCCACAAGGGAGAGGAACCATAATAATGATTCAATAATATTGTCATTGCACAGGGACAACAAAATGTATTTATCACCTATCCCCTGTGGGGAGAGCACAGGCTCAGCTATTGTACAGCACCCCTGGAGCAATTGCATGTTCAGGGCCTTGCTGAAGGGCCCAGCGGAGCAGAATCCCTTCTGGCTGCAATGGGATTTGAACTGGCAACCTTCCAGATACCGGCGCAGATCCTTAGCCTTAGAGCCACCATTCCACCTTAGGGCCAAAAACCACAAAACCTCTGGCTTAGACACAAAATCTTTATAAATGAGAATTTATTTATAATAAGTATTATTATTATTATTGTTAACTAGCAGGAGTACCTGGCGTTGCCCAGTGAATTTCCCAAATGAAAGAAACAGAACATAGAAATCGAACAGTTTTCTGATTCCCATTTTATTGTAAGTTCCTCGACTCTGGATTCTGTCTGGTGTGACGTTTCAGACGCCCTTGAAATAGACTTTCTTCTGGCATCTGAAGTGGGCCTTCTAATTGTATGTCTTTTTTTCGGTGTATGGGTATATTAGCGAAAAGGAGGATAATTATAATGTGTTATATGGCATTACATATGGAATAAGCACCACAGTGAAATGAATTTTCCTTAATTACAATACGTCATAAAGCGGAAAAATAGTACCAGTCAGTCAGAAAGAGCATCACTGAAGTTGTACTGTGAGTCAGAAAGCGAGCAAATAGCACCACAAATACAGAAAGCCAGTGAGACTGAAACTGTACTGGGAAAAATGGTGGGGAGGGGTGCTCTGTTTCTAAGGAGCGTTTGTGTTGAACTGTGCTGCCATCTAACAGATGTTGGCGATGGTAACTGCAGAGAGAAGTGACATACAACCATTACTGCGTGTGACGAAAATGGTGGGGGAAGGATGCTGTCTTTTTAAGGCGAATCTCTGTTCAAACGTGCTGCCATATAACGGACGTTGGTGAATGAAATACAGCACTATCAGTGTGTGTGGGAATGTGAGTCGCGGAAACGCGGGTGTGTTAGCCGGTCACGCTTACTGGGTCATTCACATTTTACATCCATACAGCAGTTGCACTTCACCCGATCAAAGAACTCGCCGTTGTCATACTTGGACACTTCCGCCATGTCTTGGCAATTTAAAGAAACATGGGTAAAGAGCGACGCACAAGGACTAAAGGTGCCACTAGATGGCGTCGCGGTGAACATCTGTTGCAACGTGCAGCCATCTTGTCGATGATAAGTACGGGGACGTGAGCTGAACGTTGTGTCGGTGAAAAGGTGCCCTGCCCTTCATCATGAACATTTTTCCCAACCAAACATACCCCATGACCTCCTCCTGGTCACAAAGGAGCCCCATGCCCAGCTGGGTGGCGATCGGATGCCCGGTGTAGATATGTATGGCGGACAAACAAACATACACACATGCATTGAATCTGCTTTATATATTAGATTATTAATATTATTATTATTATATAGGTAAAGGTGCCTAAAACAAGTTAAATGGCAAAAATAAAGCAGACAAGGATTTGCATAAAAAAAAATCCAAGACAAAACAAACTCAAAAACCAGATGTAAACCAATTCAGAACCAGACAATCTATATTTACAATGTGCACTCTCCAAATGTTAATGATCGACTGTTGAGACCATCTCCCTCACCTCAAAATAAAGGCTGAAGGTGGTCCCAGCAGCAGTGACGTCAGGGTGGCCTACCAACAAAACATAAGGAATGTAAATACACTTCATTACATCTCTATGTATATAAAATCCAACGTCCGTCTGTCTGTATGTCTGTCCACTTTTCAAGGTTACCCTTGGCCCATAGGTGCTCGCTAAGAAACGGTTTTAAAAATTTCGTAGTCCAAGTGCAAAATTTCTTATAGTTTTTTAGATCCCGTTTGTATGTCTGTTTGCTTTTACGAGATTTAGATCGTTTTTTTTTCTATAATTTGCCAGAACATTCTGGTTGATTTTACAACTTCTATCATCTTGCTAAGAATCATAGTTTGCTTGCACTACCGATATATTCACACTAATCTGAGATAGAGGCTGTGAGCCGAGGGGAGGGAGAAGCGTGACGTCAGGAGTGGGGAGCTGGGCAGGGCCCTCCTCACTGTCCTGTTTCACTAATACACAGGGGATGGCTAGTAATGCATAAATGCCAAATATAATAATATTAACAGAAAAACATGCAGATTTGAAAAATACTTCAAAGACAACAATAAAAATGCAAAAAAAAAAAAAAAATACAAGAAAGGGGAATAAACTCTACAATTTCAATAATATGGATGGCCATTTAGATGAAGTCCTCTGTCAGTGCTGTCGCTACTGAGATCTCTGAACCTCTTTGTGCCTTTTGGAACCATAAACGAGTTGACTTGTATGCTTTTACTTGTTTCTAAATTGGAGAATGCCATATGCCGCCTCATTAGTCTTCACAAAGTCTGAGCAAAGGCCCCTTTACCTTCTGTTCGAGGTAACACATTTGGAATCCTTTAAACTGCTTCTCCACCCTAAGTGCACCTTGAGGTTGAGAAAGTTATGCCAACATAAACACTCAAATTGTAGCTCAGCCACCTCTTGTCATGTATTTATATTTAACACATTCTTGTTACCTGCACGAGAAGCGTCGGACTTGTCTGCATGGTGTGTAGAAAGTCTGGAAAGCTTGCAAGAGGTGTGAATAGCAGAGAATACAAAAAGTTTTAATTGGAAAGAACTGGGAAAAAGTCTGTAACATTTGCCAGAGTATGAGTCTCATTCAGTAATATCATTCCACGCTTTTTCTTTATTTTTTATCTATCCTTCACAATTCAAGGGAATTCGTTAAACAGAAAATAAGCAAAAAATGAAAAAAGGAGGTAAAATGATACTGAAAAATAGTGTGAGAGTTGGTCTTGCAAGGGCACAAGATCAATGGCAATAAAGACAAGTGGCAGAGGACAGATGGGAGGCAAGTGCTGACTTCATTAGAGGGACACAAAGCAATAACCTGGCACACAAAGGGAGTGAAAGTAGCACCTGAGGAGCAGGAGAGCGAAGATCTCAACCATTATAACATTTTTAAGTGGTAAGCTCTGGTTTCCTGAAGAGAACACAATTTATGAGGTCTGCAGGCCTTGCACATTTAATTGTGAAGCTGCTTTATTACAGATGGGATGCCTAAAATGAACAGAAAACGCTGATCCTGATAGGATGCGGTCTCTAAATCTTTTTTTTTTAACAAAATGGGCATGAAAATGGGGCAATAGATTGGAGGCATGGACATTGTTGGGAGACAGCATCTCAGGGATTATTGTGAGAGAATTGACCAGGAGAGGAGAATCGGAGTAAAAATGGAAGTCAGTTAAAAACCAGAAAGATCAAATGGTATCAGGCAAATGAAACACATGGGCACAAAGGCAAAACCAGGAATGAGAGTCAGGACAGAAAGAGTTCAAATCCATAATGCAAGCGCTACTTGAAAAAGTTTTTCAGAGTTTCTCCCACCAAGGGATACACAGAACCACTGTCATATTTACACCATCACTACTGCCAACATCATAAGTACAATAATTAAGGTTATGTGACAAACGTCCTGTGTCATGTAAAGGAAAGAATGAGCTGCCCCTAAAATAAAACATAAACTTTGCCAAAATAAAAATAGTTAGAAACCTCTAAGTATCAAATCCTCATAATAAAAAAGACTCTGAAGCAACACAAAACACGGGTGTAACAACTTTTACTACTGCCAAGGTCATAAAAGCAAAGCCAGGAACAGTCCTCAGGACCATATCCCTGTCAATGGAAAACACCATGTACTCTGCCCTAGGTGGGGGGCTGTTTTAGTAAATTATTTTGTGGGTTCCCCTTCATGGATATTTAAAATGTCGTCTCTTACAACAGAATTGAGAGAATCCCCGCAGTATTGTTGAGGTAGAGACCCAGAAACCAGTTGCTAATGAGTGCAACCTACTGATGTCACTTCTATTTCGAATTGCGAGATCACACCTCTTCCAACTTGTAGGATTTTTAGAGAAGAGGAAGTCGGTGTTCAGACCAAAGCTCCAAAATGACAAAGTAAATTACTTAGCCTGAGATTGGCTGTGACAATGCGGGTCCTGCTCCATGCTCCTATCTTGCTTTTGGGAGCCTCCTGAACCCGACACCATTGGTAATGTAACCAGATGAGCTGGACAATGAGGGCAACAAATGTAGCAAGTGGAAGGTGCAAAGTGCAAACAATGCTTTTATTAAAAACGAACAAAACAAATCCAAATAGTGTTCAAAACAAAGTGCAGTGCTTCAAAAGTCAATAAATAAATTATCCATTAAAACCGGGTGAAAATGTAGAGGTTACAATAATCCAATAAATATTCAATTTAAAATGAGGTTAAAAATGAATAATGGCTGGAAGCAGTCCTTTAAAAACCTGGTGCCTTCTTAAGTTGGCGGCTCCCCTGTTTCTCCCATCCGGGCCCCGCAACAGGGGAGATGCCCTACCTGCAGCTGACCTTCTCCTGCTGGTCTGGTAGTCTTTTGATCCCTGGCTCCGTGGGCTCTCGCCAGACCTAGACTTGGGTTCCCCAGTGACCAGGACACTCACGCTGGGGCTTCAAACCCCCAAGCCTCCGACTCCTGCTGCCTTCTGTGGCCTTATGCGGCAAGCCATCCTCGATCGTGGTCACTCCTGCTCCTTTGCAAAACTCAGCTGGAGTGACCCAATCCATCTGCGACCCGACATTTGTGCGATAGACATATTAGCGCCGACAAAATAGCGTCGATTAAAATGAGGCGTCAAAATCGTGCCGACAAAATCGCGAAAGTTTCATTAAATATGAATTACTAGTTTAAAGCATATATAATAATATTTATTTTAGAAGTCAATATTATGAGACGCGGCATGCCATCAGCACGGCACGCAGATAGTCCTTAAGATCACACCCTGCATATGTAGGAAGAATTGCAGCAAGACATCTTGATAGTTGAGCGTATTTAGACTTGCTGGCTGCCTGACTGCTGGTAATTCCGCTTTGTATACGACACGTTATGCCAACCCTCGACTGAGTTATTTGTTCGTGGCATGCCATCAGCAGTTATAACAGTTATAACCTAGCACATAATGTGTACATAATGCGCACATACGCGTCTCACTCTCTTGGCCTCTCTCGCGATTTTGACGTGGCAATTTTGTCGGCGCGCATTTGTCGAAAACCAGTTAGCGGCTTTGTCGGCGCTCATTTGTCCGTCGCGGTTTTGTCGGCACTCATATGTCTTTCGCGTTCTTGTTGATGAACCAATCCTTCTGCACCCGGGTGGCAGCCAAACATCCCGCTAGGGCTTGATTCCCAGCTGCCTCTCCTTATTACAGCAAGCCTTCACTTGCTTCCTTGCTTGTTCCTGCACCGGCTTCTTTGCCTCCTGCCTTCCCCTCTCTTAACCTTGGCTTCTTTCTGATTATATCCATCTTGCTTGTTCCTGTTATGTGGTTTCCCTGTCCTTTTGGAGTGGCTTGATGGGGTTCACGGTTTGTAAATGCACTGTATAAAAAAAAAAATTCTAATGTGTTTGGGAGGCATCATATAATTTGCATATACTCTAAAGCAATAAAGCTGAATGCCAATTGTGTTACACAAATTATAGGCAAAAATATGTGCTGTAGAGTAATAATGAATAGGGACATTTTTCCAAAGCAATAGCATAATGAACAAAGAAGAGGGTGGCTATCTAATAATATCCATTAATAAGACACTGACTGCTTGGAGGGGGAAGCATCTGGGCTGCTTTCTTTCTACAATGTCATAGAACCTTAGAATGGGTAACCTGAGATCACACTTAGGGAGGTGAGACAGAGCAGAGCGGGAAAATCTGCAGCAACAAAATGAGAATGAAGTCACTGAAGAGGCAGGTATCCCCAATATGATACTCAGAGCCAACCTAGGACTTTTGGCACAAGATAGAGATGCACTCTACCAATGACAAAGCTGATTTTGAGTCTTTTAAGTAGAACACAGTAGCTCCTGAGAAAGCGAAAATTAGGACAAGCTCTGTTAGAAACTATTCTTCCTTGGGACATCCAAGATGACAACAAAAAGAGCAAATCAGTTTGGATTCATTTGGTGGTGCATTCCTGCAGTCCAATGCAAATATTTTATCTAAATGCACTTTGTGAACTTTAAACACGGATCTGCTTTTGACCTGCAGATTAAAGATGCTTTTTACAATATAACACATCCTACTACCCCTTTAATGTAAAGATAGCGTTTCCTGTCATTGTAGACCAAACATCCTTTGAAACGCTTAATTGTCACTAATCTAAGCACATAAAATAGAGAAGACTTAAAGCATTTATGAAGCAGTATGCAGAAAACTCTGAGAATTTTCATAAGAATTACTTTTATATAATACAAAAACTGCATGTACAATGATTAGCACACAATTAATTTCCTTTACATATGATTTAGATATGTATGAATTGCATGGAAATTGAAAGCTGCAATGATAAGATAGGCAAAGGAGAAATAAAAATTGTGCATTGAAAAGAAGCAATCTAGGTACAGGGGAATAAAACACAGTGACTTAAAAGATTATCTAGTAGAAAAGAGATCAGAACAAACAAAAATTGAACATTAGGATTAACTTACAGAATGACGTTGCTTTTAATGAACTACAACAATGTGACTGAGTAACAATTCTATAATAATTACATGCAGTGTATTATTGAAGAATATACAAACTATAGTGAGGCTACTCTTCTTTTAAAAAGTGTGTATCCATCATTCTCTCTTTTTATCATTGCTTAGTTGTAAACCACCAACCATGCACAACAACACACACAAATATATACATAAAGCATAGTCGACGTATGTATGTGTGTGTGTATGTATGTATGTTTGTCCGCCATACAAATCTGTACCGGGCGTCCGATCGCCACCAACCTGGGGATGGGGCTCCTTTGTGACCAGGAGGAGGTCATGGGGAATGTTTGGTTGGGAAAAATGTTTGTGGTGAAGCGCAGGGCACTTTTTCACTGACACAACATTTGGCACACGTGTTGCAACAGACATTCACTGCGGTGCCATCTAGAGGCACGTTTGGTCCCTGTGCGTCGCTCTTTACCCATGTTTCTTTAAATTGCCAAGAGATGGAGCGAGTGTCCAAGTATGAGAAGGCTGACTGCTTTGATTGGGTGAAGGGGTACTGCCATATGGAAGTAAAACGTTGTGACAGATAGAGGGTTTTATCGTTCTCTTGAACCCTCGGACAGTACGTCAGACACCAGGTAAAAGTCCAAATATAATTTATTTTTGAACTATATAGTACACAAAGCACCTTACTCTCCATAATACTCATAAATAAACATAATACTAAATCAATAATCACAATCCACCACTCGCAGATGGGTTGCCACCCTTCCACCCAGCTCAGCTCGACGTCTGGGGATTTCTAACAATCCTTTATAGCCCTTGACCCGGAAGTGTTTCGCTCTCTATGTCCTTGTGATTAGGAACACTTCCTTCCAGGTGAGATAAAAAGTTCCTTTTCTTTAACCCGGAAGCACGTCATTCCTCTTGTCTATGTGACTCAGACGTACTTCCGGGGTGCAAATAGTCCTTGATCCTCCCTGCAGCATCCTCTGGTGGCTCCTATGGTATCCAACAGGGCCGTGAATTAACACTCCAATGTCCATGATGTCCTGCTGGAATTTGTGGCCCCTCCATGCTACAGGGAGGGCTCCATCTGGCGGCCTGGGGGTATTGGCCGGGATGAATGGCCAGCCATATCACACAATGTGAAAAACCCAGTGCTCGTGACTGGCTGATACACCCGCGTTTCTGCAGGTCACACTCCCACACACACTAAAAGTGCTGTATTTCATTAACCCCCGTTATATGGCAGCACGTTTGAACAGACACTCACCTTAAAAAGACCCCCACCATTTTCCCCAAACGCAACAGTGGTTGTATGTCACTTCTCTCTTTAGTTACCATCACCAACGTCTGTTAGATGGCACCACGGTTCAACACAGACACTCCTTACAAACAGAGCACCCCTCCCCGCCATTTTTCCCAGTACAGTTTGAGTGCTATTCTTTCTCACTAGCTTTCCAGATTTGTGGTGCTATTTGCTCGCTTTCCGACTGACAGTGCAATTTTAGTGTTGCTCTTTCTGACTGACTGGTGCAATTTGTTTGCTTTCCGATGTACTGTAAATAGTGTAAATTAATCTCAATGTGGTGCTTATTCCGTACGTAATACCATGTAACACATTATAATTGTCCTGCTTTTCGCTAATATACCCATGTCACCGAAAAAAAGACGTAGAATTGAAAGGTCCACTTCAGATGCTACAACAAAGTCTATTTTCATGGCGTCTGAAACGGCACAGCGCACAGAATCCAGAGTGGAGAAACTTACAATAAAATGTCAAGGAGAAAAAGGTTTGTTCTGTTTCTATGTTCTGTTTCTTTCATTTGGGAAATTCATTGTTTTTTGATTCCCGGGCAACGCCGGGTACTCCTGCTAGTATATATATACTAGCCATCCCCTGCGGTTTCTCCCGTGTATTAGTAAAACAGGACAGCAAGGGGGGCCCCGCCCAGCTCTCTACTCCTGACGTCACTCCCCTCCCCTCAGCCCGCAGCCTCTGTCTCGGATTAGCATGACTATATCGCTCCTGCAAGAGAACTATGATTCTTACCACAGATGCGTGAGTGAGGAGGGCCCCGCCCCCCTCCCCACAGCCTGATGAGTCTCTCTCAGATTTGCGGTAATAAATCGGTACCACAAGCTAACTATGTTACTTAGCACGATGAGAAAGTCACAAAATCAACAGGATGTTCATGCAAATTATAGAAAAAAACCTGATCTAAATCTGTTAATTAGCTCTCTCATGAAAAGCAGACAGACATACAAATGGGTCTAAAAAACTATAAGAAACTTTGCACTTGGATCACGAAATTTTTAAAACCATTTATTAGTGAGCACCTATGGGCCAAGGGTAATCTACATTTCAAATTTCAAGTCCTAAGTCCTCATGGTTCGGGAGAGTTTGTGATGAGTGAGTCAGTGGTATTCGGCTTTTATATATACAGGTATAGTGACCAGTAGGGAGTGCTGCAGCACCCCAAACCCCAGACATAAGTCACAGGTGCAAATGTAAGGTTTATTGTTTTAAATTACCTCACAAAAAGGCTTATTTTAATAAACACTAACACAAATCCCAATTCTTTTCTCTCCCTTCCTCTCTCCCTTCCTCCACAGCCAACTCCCCTGGATTAGGTTGAGTGGCTCCTTTTATCATAGTAATTAGGAGGCACTCCTGGGTCAAACGGAAGCCCCACAGAGTAGGGATTACTAATCCCCGCAGCTCTTCCTTGTGGACCCCAGAGAACCCAACAGGGCTGTCCCACAGGACTACAGGTCACAGCATTTCCTGTGGGAGTATGTGTAGGAATCTGCCATCTAGCATAATGAGGAAGCCACTGATCTAAATACATTGTCTCCCCCTGTTCCTCAAATTACATTAGCCACTCATCCAGGTAAGGGACTTTGATCCGTCCCTGCCAGGACACTGGGATATTCACTCAAAGGATGCCACCTCCTGTCAACCTCCAGGTGAAGGCAGGAAATAACTTGCCTTTCTTCTTGGCCATTCAGTACGCTGGTGTCTTGGCCAGGTAATAGTTGAGATACCAGCTCATTTCTGCCATCCTTTACATATATATAACCAGGAGCTTGGAAAGAGATGCTACTGTAGATAAGCTGCCGTCAAGGCAGGGATAAATCAAGGAACTTTTCCAGGCTGGGAGAAAAATATAACGGACTATCCCGGGGAGACAATATACCAAGAGTACATCGATCCCCCAGTATTCTGTACTAGATGGCAGAGCCCTTGGATTGTGGGTGTAGTGGGAACTATAGTCCCGTGAGGCAGCCCTATAGGGTTCTGTGCGTGCTGCCAGGGGAAGTTGCCATGGATTATAATCCCTACTTTCATGGACTTCCGTTTGACTCAGAAGTACTTCTTATGAGTTATACCCTACTACTGGAAGTACTCCCAGCTCCTGCAAAAAGGGAGCAGCTCAGCCTCACACAGACAAGTTGGAATCAGGAATGGAAAAGGAGAGAAAGAGAACAGAGAATTTAATTGTGTTTGTACAGCTGAGAGAAAAAAGCCTTGTAAAGATTTCTTGTTGTAAGAAACTTTTATTTAGACCTGAGACTTGTGTCCGAGCAGCTGTGTGTGGGGTTGGGAGTTCTGCAATGCCTGCTACGAGCCGCCCCTTCCTCGTCCAGCCACCATAAGACACTGTGTGTCACGGAAGGAGGCATCATTTACTGGCCAGTGCAGCCAGCTAGAAAGAACTCCGCTAGTAGTATCGGCATTCTCCTAAAAGGCTTTTGTTATCTGAATTACTGCATACGGGATGAACAGTAGAGAGCGATTCCTCCTTTTCTTTTTGTTGTTTCATAAACAATAAAAGGGATAATCCTGTTGGCGCCCTAAACTTTCTTCTGTCATTTGGGTACGCGGCCACAATATGTATATATTGTGAGTATATCATTAGGCCCTAAGCAGGTGTTACTTGTAGTATGAGCCCACTTTTAGCCTGTATGATTATTTTTTTAATTATATAAATTTAGAACTACTACGCCCCAGGACTAGGATTTTAATTTGCTATGTTAGTCTGTATAATATTCACATAATGTAGTACATTTCAAAAAAACATCATCCTGCTTCGAAAATAATTTTACAAATAATATCTGAAACATTGTTGGTAAAGCGTGCACCCAGAACAGCATCACCTGAAACCAACAAAATGCTCGCAAAGAGACAAAACTTTAAATTCATGACATTTTACCTAATCAACACATGAGCTTTGGCACTTGACAGGCATCATCGCTGTGTTTGTGTCATCAAGACACAGATAGAGCTTGGACCCCGCTGATTCAATCTGTTTCCACCTTGGTAAGGTCATGTGCATCATGGGCTTCAACCAGGACTTTTAATTGGTTCAATAATGAATGGCAGATCATGTAGGAATTCTGACAAGAAGCTCTGCAGAAATTAAAAGAGCTTGAATGAGCTGATGATGGAGAGAGTAATATTAAGGAGAATATCAGAACTTGTGAAAACTATCAGTCAAATAGTACCTTTCATATGCCTTATGATCAACCATTAAAGGGGGACTGCATGATAACGTACAGTGAATACTCTTGACTTGAGCGTTTTTAGTTTTCATCCTCTTTCTCATTCTCTGTACGTTTAGCATTCATTTGCTCAGCGATTGATGTGCTTGCTGCTCCCTGAGCAGCTCTTCTTGTCTTCACCCTAGCGGCCCGCTTCTTCTCTTCTTCCGTCGGCATCTTTTCGTGTTAAAACTGATTAAGTTAGTTTTTGTGTTGCAATTACTTACTACGTTTTTCTTAATTTTTCACTTAAGCTGGCACTTAAGTGTTCAATTTGCCTCAAGAATGATTTAGCCGTACGCATGCTCCGCACGGCAGCCCTGCTGCCGAGAGTTGATTCTACAATACAAAAAAAATAAAAAGAGGTATAAAAATCATCACCCTGAAAGCGGATAGTAGATGTCATGTAGTATATGTGTACCAAATTTCAGATGGATAGGTGAAACAGTTTGCAAGCTACAGGTGATTTAAAATCCTGGACAGACAAACAGACAGCCACGGTAGCGTATTATATAAGAATACGGAAACTGGCAGGTCAATTACCAGAAAAATAGGAATAGTAGGATGATCAGGAAATGAGACAAAAAAACTGAATTTTAAGAGGCTAAACATGCAATATAGTAAAAGAAGTAGCTACGATCAAAAGCCAGTCAAAAGTTCTATATGCTAAAAACAAAATATTGGACAATATATATGAGCCATAAAACAAGCAGTAGTACTAGCAGAAGTAAATGACATTACTAAGCAATCCTTGCCATAACTTACACTAGTGACAGAGAATTGTCATTCGTTGATTTTATCCAAAACCTTGGAAACCAAAACCTGTTAAACTGGTGAAGGATGACATAACAGTCAGTCAGTCATTATCCAACCCGCTATAACCTAATACGGGGTCACAGGGGTCTGCTGGAGCCAATCCCAGCCAGCACAGGGCGCAAAGCAGGAACAAACCCCGAACAGGGTGCCAGCCAACCGCAGGGCACACACACACACACACATTAGGGACAATTTAGGATTGCCAGTTGACCTAATCTGCATGTCTTTGGACAGTGGGAGGAAACCCGCGCAGACACGGGGCGAACATTCAATGCGAGGCAGCAGCACTACCACTGCGCCACCGTGCTGCTCTGACATAAATAAAATGACAACGGCCATGAAAAACAACTTTAAAACAGGGATGATTGTGACAAGAAAGAGAAATGAAAAAACTTGAGAAAGTCAGTCACTTCTAACCTGCTTAATCCTGGGATATGTCCGCCCGATATCCTGAAATCTATCCCAGAGAGCATAGGGAGCAAGGCAAGAACAAAACCTGGACAGGGGGAACACAAACCAACTATACACTATGGCCAGTTTAATATCGGCAATCCACCAAACCTGCATGTCATTGGACTGTGGGAGGAAACAAACGGGGAGAACATGCAAACTCCACACAGGGAGGACCCAGGATGTGAAACCTGGTCTCCTTAGTGTGAGGCAGCAGAGCTACCACAGTGCCACCCCAGTGACAAAGTAACATCAAAAATGATGGCTTTAAAATTAAAAAATAATTTAAAAATTGAAATCAAAAATACAGTTCAATGATTGTACAAGTATTCTAAAACAAAATGAATATAATGAGGTGACAACGTGGTTGGGCCCTGTGCTGGCTGGGATTGGCTCCAGCAGACCCCCGTGACCCTGATCTATCTATCATATAGTGCCTTCCTGTCTGTCTATATGTATATTAAATAGTGCCTATCTATCTATTTATCTATCTATCTATCTATCATATAGTGCCTTTCCTATCTATCTATCTATCTATCATATAGTGCCTTCCTGTCTGTCTATATATATATTAAATAGTGCCTATCTATCTATCTATCTATCTATCTATCTATCTATCTATCTATCTATCTATCTATCTATCTATCTATCTATCTATCTATCTAATCAACCGAATGAGATAAGTAAATGGAAGGACTGTGGGTATAAACTGCCTTTGTCTGTGCTTATTGTTTTAATACAGAAATAAACTTGGTGAGTACAGCACTGTGTCTTTGGCCCATTATTAATCTTATACCTTACCTTTACAGTAGACGATTAACTCACTTTGTCAGCAAAACAAGACACTCACTTGTGTTATCCATTTTCTTCAGCCATTATGTCATTTCATGACTTGTGCTGCAAAATACTGTGATGCTTTTGATCTAAGAGTACTCTTTGATTTATAACAAGAACTGTAACTATGAAGCCATCAACTTCAAAATTGGATAAAAAGGCATATAAAGTGAACAGAATTTAAAGCAGGCCCTGACGTTAAGTTCTCCTCACCACACTGGATTAGATTTTGCAAAGGCCTTTATCTGGTTATTTGTGAGGTCTCGGCAATCCCCTGCTAGCAGTCAACACTATACGCAGGTGTAATTTGTTGCAGCACATTTTGCTAAAATGTTCAGAGGCCTGAGTATAATGTGTATCTCTGAGGCAATCATTCTAGAGGCATGGATTTCAGATTCAGAGGGAGTTTCTAGGTAACTGAACAGTCAGCCGTAATAGCAATTACCTTTTGTGTTCTTACATATACATTATGGCTGTCAAAGATAAAATGTGATAATGCATACGATTAATTACAAAACTATAATGTGCTGTTTTCCCTTAATCCCATTTAGCACGTGAGTTTTACACACCCCTTGGTATCTAGTCTAGTCCGTTGATCAGAAAGACAAAGCTTATGATGGCTGCTTTCAATTTAAAACTCTCCCAGATGGTTCCAAGGACAAAGGTGACGATATTTGTAAACTTACTGCTGGCGAATTGATAAAACACAGAAGTAATTTGGCATATTTGTTAAAAGCAAAATGGAGTATTATTAAAAATAAAGTTTGTTCAGCAAAATCTGTAAAAGTCTACAACCCATCAACGTTCAGCTGGATCCATGTCTATGAATGAAATAAAATCTAAAACAGTGGCCTGGAGGGTCGCAGTGGCTGCAGGTTTTCATTCTAACCCGTTTCCTAATAAGTGCTGCTAATTAACTTCTTTTGAATTCATTTTAACTGACTTGTTCTTGAAGACTCAGCCCCCTTAATTGTTTATTTTTCCTTCATTAGCTGCCATACAGTAATGAGATATAAAATGAGCCACAAAATGATCAGCAAACTGTGTCCATCACACGATATCTGAAAATAAAGAAATGTGAAGGTCTCAGGAATGCTGATCTGCTCAGGTCCCCAAAACATTCTAACAGTGCTCTTAGAAAAGAGAAAATCAACAATTTCAGAAATGTCAGCTATTGCACAATGAGAGCAGCAACAAGCAGTTGAATTAAAGAGCGAGTTTAATTAATGACAAGAATCAGCACCTAATTAAGCAACTGGTTGAAGTTTGAGGTCCTGACTTAGTTGGTCTTCTGTTGGCTCACTCACTTCACCTTTCATTTCTGTTTGGGTGGCATTTAAGGAAAGAAATGAAGCAATTCGGAGGAACGATGAAGAAATTCAGGGGAACAAATCTTAAAAAAACAAGTGGAATAAAATGAATGTAAAAGGAGTTAATTAGCAGCAAAAACTGATTACCAATTAAGAAAATGGTTAGAATGAAAACCTGCAGCCACTGTGGCCCTCCAGGACCGGAGTTTGAGACCACTGATCTAAAGCATTTACTACGACTATTGAAAAATGGAATGTATCAGACTGCAGGCTGCTAAAATAATTGAGAGGGCTGAGATAGTCAGCTCTTACAATTCTCACACATTAAATCCACATGGGACAATTGTGTCGACGATTTATGTGAAAGCCACAGGTCTTCTACAATTTGAACAGCTAAGACGTTGTAAGGCAGTGATATTCACAGGAGAATACTGGACATCCTTGAACAACCAAATCAGCTTAGTTAAACGGGTGATTAAGGCCATGATTGTATCGTTTTAAAAAGGAAATCGGTTGACAGCCCTAACATATAAATTGTCAGGCATGAGAGCATTGGGCATGTTACACGGTTTTGGGTCCATCAAAAATAATTACATTGTATGCTGCCTGACAAGTGGCATTTTATGAAGGGTTAACAGCTACAGCGAGTTCAACAGCAATCTCTTCCCTTTAATTCTTTTTGCTTTTCTGTTATGTTATCTATACATTTAAAGGAGAGCTGGGATCCGAGAGACTGTGTTTGTGTGTTGTTAAGGCGGGTGGGGAAGTCACGTCATCATCTCCCCTCCCATTCACCTCATTTCATTCACTTCATTTCGCTCCGAGCTGAGCTCCACAGCTGACGCGGTCTTGCCGTTCTTTTTTCTTAGTGTTTAGTCCTCTCTCCTTTACTGATTTACTAAATACTATTTTTTCCTTTAGTGTTTCTACTTAGTGTTTCTTAGTATTTAGTAGACGCAGTGTGCTGGTGTTCCTGGCGGTGTTGTGGTTTACTGTTACTTTCTACTTCGTTTTTGTGCTTTAGTGTTTAGTAGACTTTTACTTTACAACTACAGCGACTGCAGCGAAGCGCACGAGGTCTGCTAGTGTAAAATGTGAGGAGTCAGACAGATGAGCTTCTCTTATATTTGTGAGATTTAAAACACGCTTGTTTCTTTTTCCTCGTCACTAAATTCTATGCCTTGAATTTTAATATGAGTTTATGATTGGTTCATGTGATTGTTAGCTCTCATGGGTATATGGCCAACCCTCCGACTAACTAGACAATAAAACAGGTTTGATTTTATCCTAGCAAGTCACAGACTAGCTTGTCTTAGTCATTAGGCAGGTCACTTCATACAATCGACTTCATGGGGGTGCACCACTGATTGCCTCCAACTGGCTAAAATTATGTAAATGTGGGCTATAACTGAAAAACACTGCAAAAGTCGTCTAATGTGACATAGGCTTTAAGGAAATTGCAAAAAAAAAACAAGGTGTCAGTGAGTAAAGTTTCCTACATCATCAAAAGTAACTCGGAAACTGGGGAAAACTCTGAGAGGAACAGGTCTGGCAGACCCAACACCACAACAGAATTAGTAAGAGACAACTGGGTATGTCATACTAAGAGAGTGAACATCATGGGAGCCTTCCACTCATTAAGATTATGTAAATGAAGATTACAACTGAAAATTGCTGGAAAAGTCTTTTAATGTGATGTGGCCATAACTCACACTCTGTAGTCCTGAAATCAGCCTGGTCTCTCAACCTCTGGACTGATCTCTCCCACTGCGATGTTGTTCTGTTAATATGGAATCCAAAGCTGGACAATATATCCAAATTATCTCTCGCTAATGTGTCACGCATTCTACTGTATGCATTACTACCCTTCCTGATTTTTTTTAATAGAGCTAATAGATCACATGAAAATTTGTAAAATACAATCTAGTCATGAAGATGATAATTACATCCTTCCATATATTTAAAATTTAATTGGAATAAGTAATACAAAATCGGAAACCTCTCTCCCTATTTGCCTTCAGGTCACATATTAATCAAATTTGTAACAAACTGGCAGCGTTGACTCTTATAGTAAGGTGCGGTGCCATCCCTGCAGAGAGCTGGACAAATGTAAGCACTAATTCCACAATCCTGACTGAGTCGCGGGAGAGTGTGCTGCACAATCTGAGGGCTTTCATTTAATCTCATTAGTTGCCAGATAAAGCCGTTCAATAAGGCGACAGATTTGGGGGATCCTGGGGATTGTGAATAATGGAAGAAGCTTTTAAGTGAAATTGAATACTGGGATCTCTGTCCAGAGCAGGAAATGAACCCAAAGGAGAATGACTAAGGTAGCCAGGATCATGAAGGACGGCTCTCACCCTTTCTACAGAATGTTTAAATGGTTAAGATCTGGCAGGCTGAAATCAGCAACAGAAATGCTGAGAAAGAGATTCATTTCCCAAGCGATAAAATTAACAAATTGTCATCTTGTCAGGCATTCCTCAGAATTGTGAAAATTGTCAACCTATTCCTTATATTTGACTATTTTTATTACTTTAATAATTCTGTAACAATTATCATACCTTTGTTGTGTATACAGTATGTGTTACTCATTTCCAATTCCTTGAGTATTTTAGACCAGCACCACTTAATATTTATTTTTAATGTATACTTTTTCATTTTATTGCACAGTACAAGCTGCTCACTGAGTTTCATTTCACTGTATACCCCTGTGTGTGTATATGTGACAAATAAAATCTAAATCTAACATGACAACTCCATTGGCTCCAAACTTTGAAGAATGTGCTGAGATATTTTAATAGTTTATCTGTGGAATCACACTGAAGCATGGATCCCTTTAATCCAAGGCAGCTTTAACGAAATGTGTGTGTATGTTTATATTAATGCTAAATGTCTTTATTTAAAAAGAAAGAGAACATTCTTAGGGCACTGCAATATGCCATTGAATGTACACAGACACAGGGTATATTGAGTAGTGATTCTAAATTGTTCATCTGCACATGGACCCTGTGATGGACTGCTGCCCCATCCGAATTAATTCCCAAAACAGTGGCTGTTCCCCTACCCACACTGAAGGTTCCCAAGAGCACAATGTCCTTCATAATTCTTAAAATGGTAGATGTTTGGAACAACCATGATTCTTCCTAGTGCTGGCCACATGACCAAACTGAGAAATCATGGCAGAAGGTAAGAAAGATGACCAAGACTGCAACATAGTTGTTCACATGCGCATAGGAGACAGCTTAAAGGCTCTGGCTTCCAATGACTTCTTTCTTCCTCCCTCTGCAGAGTGGAATATTCTATTATCCGCCCTCCTGGACCTGCTCTTTCTTGCCAAGAACCCATATGAGTAGAGGTTCAGCCATTTTGAGTCAGTTTGATTCTCAGCTCCCTTCTGAAATGATGTGATCCACAACTTGTTGCACATTTTTCATTGTTGTCTTATTTCAATTATATGGTTCACCAGATGGTGCCCCAATACTTTGATGATGTAATAATATACTGTATATTAATCATAAAAGAAGCCAGCAACCACTACTCTGGGAGCCAGAGTCTGGAGGAAGGGTGACGAAGCTTGCCACAGGAGGAGTGGAGGTGAAGAGAGAGAAAGAGGAGAAGAAAAAGAAAATGCTGTGGACTGTGCTTATTGTGACTATGCTGTGAGGTGGGAAACAAGGGAAAGCGTTTCCCACGTACAAAAATAAATCTGTGTTGTGTCCTAGGCTTGTGTCTCTGCCTGTCTGTGTTGGGCTGGGGCGGATCTACGCCCCCTGGTAGTCCACAATATATATTCAAAGAGGCAGAGTCAGGGCCAGGTTAGTGGCCAAGTAATACCGTTCCTTGCAGTTATAATGTTCCTTGCATCACCCATCAACGACAGGCACTTGTAGTGTGACCGTGATAGGCTGGGAGTTGCTTCTGTGGTGTAATGCTGCAGCTCTGCAAGCCTCGGCGACAGACAGATGCACCAATCACGCCTCGGCATGTCATACCATAACATTTGGGGGTTGGAGGTGGCAACAGAGTTCAGAAACCTCACAATTATATATATATATATATATATATATATATATATATATATATATATATATATATATATATATATATTAGGTGCAACGATACACAAAATTTACGGTTCGGTACTTTGGTGTCACGGTTCGATATTTTTCGATACAAAAAATTTTCATGCCTTTTTTAATTTGTAATTTATTAAAATTATATATATTTCTTTTAACTCAAAAATACAGTTTTTAAATTAAATGTTGCTGAAAAAACAAAATAATAAAAAAATAAAAGAGTTTGGAAACGAGTTTATTACAGAGAAAGGTCCCTTTCCAAAATAAAAGCTATGCTATACCCTTCTTCTGGGGTATATTCTCAGGAGCATATTGAACATATCATGTCCCCATAAAATGAACCACTCTCTGATGGACCTCCCTCACACTCATCTTCTGGAGTGCTAGCACTTAGCTGCATATACAACAAAAACAACTTAAATAAAAATATGTATTGCACAGAAATGCCTTCCTAAATATATTTTGAAACATTTGAAATGTTCTAAAATAAGGTATCAACCACATACAGTTCTGCATTATTTGGGGATCCCTGACTGTATTTTCTATACTTGGTAGAATATAAAACAAACACACCCAATGGTACATGCTTCCTCAGTTTGTTTGCCCAGTTGATTTCATACAAGGGATGCTATTGGCGGATGGCTTAGAAGCTACCCAATCAGAGCACGTATTACATATTAACTAAAACTCCTCAATGCTATAAGATATGCCTCCTGCGCGTGCTCGATTGTTTGCTTGTCTCTGCCTCTATCTCACTCTCTCTGACATTCTCTGCGCCTGACGGAGAGGGTGTGTGCTGAGGTGTTGTTTGCACAGAAGCTTTTTGCCTAGTGGATACGGACGCTCCTCTAAGAAATGCTGCTTTATCGAGGTGCGTTCAAAAGCTCACTTATTGATTTTTTGATTGTTTGCTTTAATCTCGCGCTCTCTCTCTCTCTCTGACGTTCTCTGCGCTTGACGGAGGAGATGTGAGCAGAGGGGCTTTTTGCACAGAGGCTGTTTGCTTAGAAGATAGGGACGCTCCTGTAAAAAATGCTGAAAGGCTACCTTCGCATTGATCCCTTCATTGCCGCTGCTTTATCGCGGTGCTTGCATACTTAAAAGCGCAACAGCCCTATTGATTTTTCATTGTTTACTTTACTCTCTCTCTGACATTCTCCGCTCTTACGCGCACTTTGAAGAGGAAGATATGTTTGCATTCTTTTAATTGTGAGAAAGAACTGTCATCTCTGTCTTGTCATGGAGCACAGTTTAAACTTTTGACTAAAGGGTGTTATTTCATGTCTAGAGGGCTCTAATAATGTTAAAAAACGTATTTAGAAGGTCGTAAACAGGTTTTCCATGCTCTAACTGCGAAAATATTAGATTTATAAATAAAGAATCCTACTGTGGAAATTCATTTATCTGTCTGGAGCGGATTAACCGCGATAAACAAGGGTTTACTGTATAACTGTGCGGAGAATATTTATAAACAGTGTGGGAGAGTTTCTAAGGGCTTAAAATATATAAAAATAATCATACAAACATATGGTTTCTACTTCGTGGATTTTCACCTATCGCGGGGGGTTCTGGAACGCAACCCCGCGATCGAGGAGGGATTACTGTATATAATTTTGTATCGTTCAATACATATGCGTACTGAACCGAAAGCACTGTATCGAACGGTTCAATATCGATACATGTATCGTTGCACCCTTAATATATATATATATATATATATATATATACACACTGTATATACACACTCATATGGCAGGTATTGGTTTTCAGCTGTATTCAGAATGAGTATATCAAACCACAAAATGTTTCTTCTTTCTTGTCAGGACGTTATAAATGTGAGGGCACCTGGAAGATGGCATCTCAGTAGAAGGAACCATGACCCATATGAATGAGCTCCCAGACACAGATCTGCTCAATAGAGCCAAATATTTGAGAAGCTGTGGAGGATAAAGAGGCAGCTTTTAACGCCTGTTTTCTATTGGTCCACCACTCATTTTTGTTCTATTTCCTGGACATTGGCATTAAACGGGGCAACCCTTCCACATCGTGTGTGTGTGTGTATGTGCGGGTGTGTGTGTATGCATGTTTTTGTGTGCCCAATTATGGACTTGCTTCTCTTCTGGGATAGGCTCCTACCTCTTTCCCATTTTCCCTGCAAATTTGAACTGGTGGTGCACGAGATGAAAACACACACCCACACGCATACACACACACGTCCACACACAGTACTTAGTAAAAATAAACTGAACTTCACCTACTGCCCATTAATGATAACAACTGTGAACTAACAAAAGGTCGTGGACTGTTGGTTGGGAGGTCTACACTCATTTGTCAAACAACTGCTTAGTGTGTGTTGCTTACACTGTGAAAAACACAAAATGTTCTAAGAAGAAGGTACAGTGCATTTTTCATCAGTGTATTGAATATACTGTATGTAATTGTCAGGATGGATAAGTGTGGTCATGCAGTCAGTAGAGAATACAAAGAGCATTTATGCCACACAGTGCGATCTGCATTAAAATGCTTAAAATGCGCAGCTAGAGAATTAGATGCTTGTCAGCTGAAGGCAGACAAACACAGAATCAGAACATCTGTATCAGTTCAATGACTTGGTTCATTTGCCCTGGAGCCACCATACTCTGACAAGACATACTATGCTGTCATGTTCTTTAAGACAACAATGGCCATGAAAGAAAAAATATGCAAGACGTAAAATCTAGTGAAATTTTGCTAGGACAGCACAGAGTGTGGCACCGCTGCCCAAGAATCCAATGTCGTGGGTTCAAAACCAGTGCTTAGATGTTGTCTGTGTGGACTTTGCACATTCCTTGTACCCCAGTTTGCCACTCACATATCAAAAAGATGCATTGATTAGGTCAGCTGTGTGTGAGCGTGGGTTCTGCCATGGACTGACTCCTGCCTTAAGCCCACCAGGACTGTTATTTTATGATGTTTTACTATGTCCTGCTATACATACACGATTGAATTTAGCATAGCTAGCAAAGCAAAGCAGTATAAGGATGATTTAAAGTATCAATATATGTGTTAACTACTATTCCTTCTTACTTTAGTTATCATGAAGGTATAAAGAAGCAGAAAACATCTTAATATAACATGAACACCATGAATTAATATGGTATTTAATGCGAATTTTACAATGATTACAAAAAAACAAATGTCTGTTTTAGGTGACATTAAACTACCCTAGACATCTGTCCTTTGCACTGGTTTCAGGCTTTTCTAAATAATCAAATTATGAACAGTTCTTAAAGAAATATTACAGTGCCGATGTATTGGGGTTCTACATGAAGAGAAACATTTTCTGCTGTACGTTTCTCCTCTTGGGTAGCAAGGAGGCTTAGAGCAAAAACTAACCACTCTAGCCATGTGATTCACGATTAGGAGCAACTGGCAGCAGAAGCACCACCCGTGCCAATAGACCTCAGCCACACTGGTACAAGCAGCACATTTCTTAATTCAAATCCTGAAATTATAAAAAGAACTGCAGAAGTGTGAATGCAGCCTCAGTGATCTGCTGACCGTCTGGCTTGTTGTACTACCCATGGTTCAAACTTTGCTTTGGTTGCTATCTGACTGTTCTCCAGAAACAGTCTTAAGTACTTTCTCAGACTCAAGTATACAATGGCCCTTCTCTTCAGGATTACTTTATGGACAATCGCACAAGTATATTATACAAGTATATGCTGAGCAACCCTTATGACCTTATGGTGAAGCCCGCAAGGGCTTACTTCACTCACTTGATCTTACATGACCAGAAATAACATGACTAATTAGCAAAAATTAACTCCTAAAAAAACAAAGTAAAGCACAAAAAAAACATGAAATAAAAAAGCACAAGCAAAGTAAAGAATACAAAAAATTGAAATAAAATTTTATGTTAAAATGAGGGGAACCTGGCCTCTAACCAGGTATGCAGGCCTGCTTTTGTATGGGGAAATGGCCAGTGGTTAGGAAGGAAACTCTGGCTATAGAATGAGTGGTATTTTTCATACAAATAAAAGAAATATTAAAAAAATGAACAAAGATAAGACACAATGTGATTTGAATCACCCTTTTTAGCATTAAATCTCCTTGCCAGTCCAGTCAGTACAGCGCCTGCTATAATACAACCTTCTTTACCTCACATGGAATTCTTTGGCGACCTCCTATTATTCCCAAACAGGCAGACTTAGATTGTTCAGCTTTGGATATTAAGTTAATAAATTTTAATGGTAAAGTTTTTTAATTCTTATTATGTGACTCCACATCAGAAACATTTTGTTTTGGATCCCTTGCAGATGGCATTGTTTTGTTATTTTTTTTTAATAGTCACGGTCTTATTGATTACAGTTGTCTTGCTCATTGCTGAACGTGTGATCTAGAAGTCACATGGAAAGTCGTCACCTCTTGCCAATTTCAGGGTACAATGCACAAATGCGGGTGTCTTTACTTTGGACTGAAGAGCTCTGCATGTTCTGCTAGAAATGATTTTGCATCACAGAGTACTGGGTCATTTAATAAGAGGACTGGGAAAAAAGCTGTTAAGGCTGCTTTAAAGTGTTTCCAAAATGAGTTCATTTGGAGCAGTTTGCTTTTTAATTTAGTACAGATATTGACCTCGTAGTGCAGTTTGTTTAGGTCGATGTGATCACACCATTATCCTCTGGTGCAGACCAAAACCACCATACCAGGTGCAGTACCAAGTGAACCCTGAAGAAGTTAATGTAGGGTTTGAATAAAATTTACAATTTACAATACAATTTATTTTTGTATAGCCCAAAATCACACAAGAAGTGCCGAAATCGGCTTTAACAGGCCCTGCCTCTTGACAGCCCCCCAGCCTTGACTCTCTATGAAGACAAGGAAAAACTCCCAAAAAAACCTTTGTAGGCAAAAAATGGAAGAAACCTTGGGAAAGGCAGTTCAAATAAATAAAGACCCCTTTCCAGGTAGGTTGGGTGTGTAGTGGGTGTCAAAAGGAAGGGGATCAATACAATGCAATACACAGAACAGAACAAATCCTCAATACAGTGATGTGATCTGACATGAGACATCTAATTACAGGAGATACTGTGCATTATGGGAAATGTTTAAATAGTCATTAGGCAATCATAGTATAACAATAAATCCACACATGCATACACGTTTGTATAAAACAACTCACACAAGTACCAGCCAATCAGATCAATCCCAGTGCCTGTTTCAGCCTCAGAACTTTTTTTTTTCTCTCATGATCAGACCTGAGTCACAAAAAAAGATGTCAATTCACTTGTGATCAGATAAGTCAAACCGACCACATACAGAGTTGGTGAGAAACAAATGCCCTTTGTGACCGACAGGCAAACCCCCTAATCTTACAACCGATGAGCGGTGCACACAGGTGGGGCGTCCTCTTAGTGCGATTGCAATTCTGGCACGATGTGAACACTAGAGGTTGATTAACTTTGATACTTTGTAATAGTAAATGTGAATCAAGCATTGCTATGTGTACATTATTAAAAAAAGGGCTAAATACAGCAGATATTTTATATAGTATGAGATAATCTAAATATTGGTGATGTACAGACTATTAGAGAGTAAATAAGCAAAATCATACAGTGAAATTAAATTCACCTGATATTTCCACTATCTTAATGTACATGAGGCACATCACTGAAAGGCCACAGTGTCGCCAGATGAAACGCGTTCTTTCTGTAATATGCAAAGCAACACATTTTCATGTTCTCATTTTGCTATCAAATACAAGAGCTCTGCCTGGTAAAGAAGCTACAAAATAATTATAAATGTGCCATTTCTCAAGGGCAGGTCGTGGAAGAATTTTATTACAATTTTTTTTCCAGAGAAAAATGTGTTTCTGCCCAATGAATGAAGTTCACGACAAACATGCAGAGTGTTTATTGTTACTTCCGTTTTGCTTGAAAGTCTACTGAGTAAAACACAATCGAACTAACTGGAGACTGAAATAAAATAACTAATGGTCTCCAGATTCTGCACAAAGCAAACAGACTAGGAGTGTGAAAACACCTTTAGCCAAAGCACCAAATCCAAAATGTCAAAAGCAAGAATTTGTAACTCTATTTTGTTTTTTGAAGAAAATCGCATAACACAGCCTTAGGAGAATTTTCTGTAATCCTGGACTAAGCTCTCTTACATGACACTGGTATAAATAGTGTGACAATAGTGACATCATACACTGCAAATTCCAGGACACACGACCATAGTAACAGACACATTGCAGAAAATGCCAGCACCTGAAAAAATTAAAATGGTGGCCCAAAACAGCAAAAACAAGCTGACATATTTAAAATGAGATATTCAATAAAAAATGAAAGCAAAACTATGTTCCATCTAACTTATAGATGAACTAAAAAATTACAAGACTGTACTAAAATTAGGCGGATACCCAAATACCAATTACAAATCTCTTTCCTTCTCTTTCTGCCTTTAGAGAAATCTAAATTATAGTTCCATTGCTCTAGGATCAGTGCTGATTGGTGAAATTCGTCAAAGTGATTTTTTGAAATTTATGCTAAAAATGGTTGAATTTTACAATTTTTTCCCCTCTAGTGCTCCAGGATGCTTTGTGAGGCAAACGTGACATGACAGAACTCTACTGGCCATGTTGAATGAGGTTGTCACTACCCGATCTGCGCTACTGGCCTGACTTGTTTTGTGCACATGTGTAACATTTAGGCAGGCATACTGCGTGTGTACTCCACCTGACAGTTTACAGGGCTGCCCGATCTGCTTTGAATAATTTATGTAAAATACATGCATGCGGGGTGCAAGTCTGCCTGGCATACCAAGTGAGTAGTCATGCCTAAATTTTAAAAAATACACAGCAAAAAAAGAGCAGTATTTTAATTTGGGGGACACATTAGCTGATCATAATTAGGATGTTATGAAAAGAGTTTGCTATTCTGCATAGATTCATTGTACGTTGTTTTTTCAATGCTGGATTAAAGATGTTTACTAAGTAGTGCAGATTGGGTAGTGACAGGGACAGCCCGATCCCCCTACCCCCAAAGTATATAAAGCTGATCCTTTGCATATCAAGCTCTCTGTGGATATTATTTAGTTGTTCTGCTAGGAGCTCAGGAGACACAAAGAGAGATAAAGGACTCAGAGTATCATTTTATCATTTAGCAATGCATGTTGGCGCAGTGCTGCCTAACACTTCAGATCACATTTTTGCCGACAATAATAAGAGCAGCAGATGCTTCCCTAGGCCAACAGGAACATTTTAAAGACTATTGCACCATTATAATCCACTCAAAACATGTCCAGTTTCTCCTTCCACATTGACTTAAACGCAACACATTTTGCCGTGTTCACTGAAGTTCTCCAACATTTCCACATTTTCTCTGAACACTTGGAGAAGCCAATTCCTTTTTTGTTCACTCATCACTAGTTAGGAGGTTTGGATCCCCCATTTGCCTTTGAGTCTCATTGTGCGTTTTGTTTTAATCGCTTGTCCTCTATTTTTCTACCTGAGTTTTGACCTTTTTCATCTTTTTTGCCTCTCCCTCAACTTACAATTCCCCTTGTCCCTCACAGTATTTCCACCTCCTGGTCTCGGCTATTTTCCCAGGCACACCACTTTTTGAAGCAACATGACATCTTGTTCTTGACATCTTCAGGCTAAACAAACTTCCTAGAAAGGTATTGGGAAAGAAGGTGGTGTTTGGTGACCTCCTGTTGTTCCAACTTTCCTAAGCTCTGATTAAGGTGCTCCTGTTTTTGCATTTATCCTCTATGACACACAAGCTCATAGGGGACAGCTGAAGGGCTCTGGTGGTTGTCAGTTCCTGCCACTCCAGGGGTTGGTGCTGTGTCCTAATGTCCTTTCTTTTCCTCCCTCTGATTGACAGCTGTAACATCTCTGAGGGCACTTCCAGTGTCCGTCCACCTGGACCCACCTCTTCCTGCTGGAAGGACTTAAGACCGGAAGTTCTGCCATCTTGAAACAGTTCACTTTGGAACTCGTGTCTGGAAAGATTTTTTCACAAATATTGCTTGTCTTCACCATCCCATGGATGGTGTAATCCTCAATACTATCCTACTCAAGTCAGCTGTCTCTACTTTTTAGAGTAGCAGAATTTTGTGATGAAACTTCCCCAAATCATATAAACTTGCACTGTCTATTTAAGGAGATCCAAGGACAAGAGACAGATGCGGTCATCCATTAAGAACACTGTACTGTTGAGCTTGGTGTTGTGTTTCATCCACTTGATAATAATGCGATTTGGCCCTTGCTATTTGGTTCCACTTCTGAACAGGCTTTTCAAAATGTAAATACAAAGCTTGCGCTCTTAGGCCATATTTCTTAGATTAATTACAGCTCCCCATTTCATTAGCAAGGTACTAATTGCGAGAATAAGAATAACCGGGCGATTTAAAACAGCATGGGAATAACTGATTACATGTAGCAGTCCTTTGCTTAAAGTCATTTCTGGTGATTTAGTGCTCGGGTAATTGTGCTGCTAGAATCGAGCACAACCCACAGCTAACTTCTTGCTCCCGTGAAAATTAATCAATTCGTCTTGATTAATGCATCATGCATTACATGCCAAGTCGACTCTGTTGGCAGTCCTGCTAGCTTGAGGCCACTAAAAACCATTAATAGTCTCCAAAAATCATTTCCTAGTTAAGCCAGAGGAGGTATCATTACGGTGTTAAAAAAAAAAAAAAAAGACGGAGAAGGAGTCTGTTAGTCACTTGAGGAATAACGTTGTGAAAAAAAACCATCAGAGGAGAAATGAGTTCCTTTTTGGAATTTTTATTGTATGTCCAAGCAAGGATATGGCATTTTTGTTAAACGGTAATTACCCAGGATCAAATAGTTATACAGTGGGCACCATGTAATAACTTTTACAACACATCAAATATTCACATAATATACTTGAAGGCCTAGCAGCTTTCTCAAACTCTAACGTTCAGCTCATTGCCACTTTCATTAATTTCCAGCTCACAAGAGCTTTTGAGGACTGCTCAAGAGTGAGAGATGAAGTAGCTCAATGCGCTTCTTTGAGGGGAAAATCTAGAGAGAGAAAAACACTTGAAGGCAAATTGAAAGAAAAGAAGCTAAGAGAGCAATGAAGAACAGTATCAATAACTGCTGTCGAAGAAAGAGATGGGCATACAGAAGAACATCAAGGCTGAGTATTGGAGAAAGTGGACATTGTGGGGATGGCATTGGGCAAACCAGCGATGACTCAATGAATAAATGAATAATCTACAAATATTTGGGTTGTTCTGGCTTGAAAATGAGTCCAGCTCTTTATTTACAATGTTGGAAAAAACAGTCAAGATACGCAAAGAAGAGATGGGGCACCATGAATTTCCCATTTGAATATCCTGGTTTGGTTGCAGTTATATAATATAAAAATAAAAAACAACAAAAAAACCCAAGATATTTTAGTTTAGCAATTGGTCTCAATGCTGAAGAGAGGTCCTCTCTTCATGAGTCCTTGGTCAGGTCTAACTCTGATCCCCTGGTCAGGTGACCCTAAAAAGGAAGGCGGGATTGGAAATGGTGGAGCATTTGTCGGGTTGGGCGGAAGTGACATCACAGTTCCTGTGTTTTAGGGCAAACAGAAATCAGCTCGGGGCAGCGTCACATCCAAATCCTTTATAAGATGTCCCATACCCTACCTGACAAACTCCAAAGGTGTGTATTTGACACCACAAAAAAACAGATTTTGAAAATGGAATCAATAGAATAATTTATTTTGTAATAACTACAACAAAAACAAGATTTATTTCTATAGCACGTTTTCATACAAATGATGTAGCTCAAAGTGCTTTACAAAATGAAGAAAGAAAGGTTTATATGAAATAAAAATAAGATTAGGCAATACTAAGTAACAAAGAATAAAGTAAGGTCTGATGGCTAGGAGGACAGAAAAAACAAACAAAAAAAATCCAGAGGGCTGGAGAAAAAAAATCAAAATCTGCAGGGGATCTGAGGCCATGTTACGAGTAAGAAAGCAATGTGTTTTAAAAGTCGCTTGGAGTAGAAGCAAGGAATATTTCTCCCTAAAGGATATTCTGCACCCGAAACAGTGGTACCTTCCAATGCTGCCTCTGCTTGGTCATTCTTCCACGTGGCTGCATGTGCTCTCATTCGCCTTGTGCCACTGTTTCTGTCTCATACCACTCAGGTCAAAGTTAACATCATCTGCAGTTACTTTCCCCATATCAGTAATCTGAGCTAAGACAGAATCCTTCCAGAGTCTCGCTGCCAGCCACACACCAAGGCCAATGGATTTCAGCAGAGAGATGCCACCTCCATAGCACTTGTGAGTGCGTGCTCTCCAGCTGCGTTCCTGTTTTCCAAAACCAACTGTGCCATGCTTTTGTACATGGAGGAAAAGTTGAGATGAAAGTACATGTGGGTCACTCAGTCGTTTTCTAAACTGCTTTGTCTTGAAGATGGATGCAGGGGGTGCTGGAGCCTGTCCCAGCTAGTATAGGGCACAAGGCAGAAACAAGGTTCCAGTCCATTGTAGGGCAAGCACACACACACACTAGAGCCATTTTGGTGTCGCCAATCCACCTAATCTGCATGTCTTTGGACTGTGAGAGGAAACCAGAGAGCCCAGAGGAAAGCTATGCAGACATATGGAGAACATGCAAACTCCATGCAGGGAGGACCTGGGACACAAACCCTGGTCTCCTTACTGCAAGGCAGCAGCACTACCACTGTGCCACCCGTCATTGTGGGTAATGGTGTGAATTGTTGCTGTTTGCAAAATACAATTTCGTTTTCGGTGAAGAAATACCCCAGGTTCCAATGCTATCATTTTGCTCATTAGTACTGATAACTACCGCTAACAATTAATTAATTAGTCTATAGAGGAGATAGAGAGATCAGCTATATTAAAAATTAATGACACAATCAATTAATTAACTAGGGCTGCTCATTGTCACCGATCCTGTTGATAAATTTTATGGGTAGAACTTCTAGGTGCAGCTATGGGGGTTGAACCAGGGCCAGCAACACCATTAAGGCAGATCAAGCCTTTGCCTAGGGTGCAGATCATAAGGGGGTGGGGGGGTTTGGGGGCTCAGCCACACAGGTTAGCTATCGAACAATTGCTTGCCACACTAATAAGCTTGGCCTAGGGTGCAAAATAACCTAGCATCGGCACCGGGTCAAGGGGTGACTTGAGGATCTCATCTCTGCTTTTTATAGATGATATGGTTCTGTTGTGTTCATCAGGTGGTGACCTCAGGTGTGCACTCACTTGGGTGGTTTACAGTTGAGTGGGAAGCAGTCAGGATGAGGATGAACACCTTTAAGTCTGGGGTCATGGTTCTCAGCCAAAAAAAGGGTGGAGTGCACTCTCCAATTGCTACCTCATGCAGAGGAGTTTAAGTATGCCAGGGTCTTGTTCTCAAAAGAGGGAAGAAGTGAGTGAAAAATCGACAGACGGATCAGCGGGGCAAGAGCAGCTATGCAGATGTTGTAACGATCAGCTGTAGTGAAAGGAGAGCTGTGAGGAAAGGGAAAGCTCTCGATTTACTGGTCAAGCCACCTTCAATCTTCACTCATGACCACAAGCTTTGGGTAGTGACTAGTGACTAAAGAACTAGATCACGGATACAATCAGCAGATATGAGCTTCCTTCAAAAGTTGTCTGGGATCGGCCTTAGAGATAGTGTGAGGAGTTCAGGGAGGAGCTCAAAGTAGAGCTTCTGCTCATACACATTAAAAGGAGCTAGTTGAGATGATTCGGGTATCCGATTAGGATGACTTCTGGATGTCTCTCTGAGGAGGTGTTTGGGGCATGTCCAACCAGGAGTAGAGCTCGGAGCAGACCTTGGACACACTGGAAAGATTATACAGATAAAGTGATATCTGGGCATCTTTGCTTAGACTGCTGCCACTGTGACCTAGATTAGATAAGCATTAGGAAATGGATGGATGGGTGGAATGAATTAACTAGCTAACTAACTGACTAATGAACTAAATCCAAGTGACCCGATTGATATTTAACTTATCTTGTACTGACTATTCATTGTAAGGTTGCAAATGATTGTGCTCATTGTGAAAGATGCCTTGCTTGATTCTTGGTCTTACTCTGAACAGCCTCGTTGTAGTACTTACTGCATAAAGTGCTCAGTCAATGGTGGGCTGCCCTTGTGCTGTGGCGCCACTGTGGCTGCACGCTTTCTATTCCAATTGGTTTCTTAATTAGAAAAGTTTCCTTCTGATTTTTGGGACAAGTCATTTAATTAAATGTTCTGCTATGTCAGAAATTCCTATTGATCTTTAATTTTTTAGGGGAAGAAAATCAAACTAATGGCCTTCCCTTACCTGCTCCTCTATGTCTTTTTACTGTGTTATTAAAAGCAGGTACTTTGTGATGAACAGACAACCCGGTGAAAACGGCACCAATTTAGTTCATTAGCTGTTGTCTCCTTCATTACTTGCCACTTGCGGTTAACTGCTTTCTTGTTAATAAGAAGAAACAATTTCATTCTTAGTCGCAACGGTTCTACAAAGATCTCCTCTTCGCATCATTACTGCCTGCTCTCACCTAAGCAGTGCTTCTCTGTTTCCGATCAGGTAGAAATGATGGGGAAGGAAAGGTGAAGACATAATTGATAACGGCCTTTGCATGTTTTCACTTAGAATGTAGGAAGCTGAACCGTGACATTACTTCTGCCCTGGCGTTGGAAGCCCCCTCTCTTCCAAGCCTTCCCCTATTTAAGAAGAAGGATGTCCGGTAGTCAATATTCATTTTGCTTCCTGTTCCCAAAGAGGATGGATGTCTCATGGACCATTGATTCTTCTCTTACTTTCTTCATTTTCGGATTTCTCTTTGACAAAACTTTATATGGGGTGGCCAAGTTGGTACTCCAGATCTTTGATTGTGTCACCTTCTTTATATTATACTGCTTTCTTTGTGCCGTGCCATGTTATGCCTGTTTCGTTTACATCATCTACAAATGATGATCACTATATCCATTGTGGTGTGGCCCTCCCACTGCTGTCCGATTGAAGACATGTTTGGCCACTTATATACGGTGCCTGTAGAAATCATTCACCTCCTTAGATATTTTCATAATTTATTGTTATACAAAATTGAATTAGTGGCTTTTCTGACACTGATTAATATAAAAAAACTCTTTAAAAGTAAAAGTGAAAACAGATCTCTGCAAAACAGTCTAAATTAACCATAAATATAAAACACAAAATAATCGACCCATAAGTATTCATCCCCATTACTATGACACCCCTAAATCATCATTGGGGAAGCCAATTGGTTTAAAAGTCCTACAATTAGTTGAATGGGGTTTCAACTTGTGGTGAATCAGTACGGTGGACTAACCTACACAATGAAGACAGAAGAACACTCCAAGCAACTCCTAGAAAAGTTGATTGAAAAGCACGTCAGGGGATAGAGACAGGAAAATATCCAAGTCACTGAATATACATGGAGTTCAGTCATTAAGAAATCGAAAGAGAAATGGTAGAGCTGGAAAGCTGCCTGAAGCGGGCTGCCCATTGTGAACGCCAGGTGGCACGGTTGCTCCTTTAAAACCAACAGACAGACACACAGGACACCAGGTTTAATTCTATTCTTTTTTAACAGTGCCCTCCAAGCACCACAGCCACAATACACAGGCAAGTAAATCAGGCACAGTACACAATATTCTCTTTGTTCTCTATGTCTATCTCCTCCACACCTTCCAGCAAGTGTTGTCTACAATCTGGCTCGTTTGCTGGGTGTTCTGCAGTCCTTTATATAGTTCTTGACCCAGAAATGCTTCTGCTCTTCCGTTCATGTGACATGCCAGCACTTCCGGGACAGACGAAGAGTTCAATTTTTAATCAGCCCGGAAGTACTTCGGGGTTTCCATTCTCATGATCCATTAGTACTTCCGGGCTAGGTGAGAACTTAGTCTCCCACGATCTTCCTGCAGGGTCCCCTGGCGGCACACACGGTACCCAGCAGGGCTGTGTTGTCCCATAGTGCCCTGTGGGACTCTAGGGCACTGCTGTAGTCTAGGGAAGCTGCCATCCAGTGTCTTGGGGGAGGCAGTGTCCTAGAAAAGCTGCCTTCCCCCATCCTTCCATCTCAGGGGCATCCCGACCAGGTCAAGCTGCCGGCCGTCTCTTACACCAGAAAAACTGACTGATCATGCAAGAAGACAAGTGAGAAAGGCCACCAAGAAAGCTGTGTAGAAAATTGCAATGTGCTACACGTGGGCAAACGGAACATCAATTATAAATACAAGATGGGATACACAGTCAAACAGGAAGTAACCCCCCGAAAAGGAATTATGTGTTTATGCTGATGCAACATTTTCATTGACTAAGCAAACAAATTAAATATTAGGTTCTATCATAAAAACTGTTGAAATTAAGTCAAGGGACGTTACGCTCAAACTATATAATGCACTAGTAGGACCGCATCTGGAGTACTGTGTACGGTTTGGGTCACCACGGTACAAAAAAGACATAGCAGCAGCCGAGGCTGGGGTGAGGAGAGAACCAAGTACATCCTAGGACTTAAGGACAGACTCTGAGAACTAAAGCTGTTTAGTCTCAAATAGAGGAGACTATGTGGGGACCTCATCCAGGTATTTAAAATCATCAAAGGCAAATGATAAAGTTTCAACTTAATGGAGAATCACATACTCGAGGACATCTGTGGAAATTAAGGGGGAGAGCATTTAAAACTGAAGCCATGGAAGCACGTCTTTATGCAAAGAGTTGTGAGACTCTGGCACAAACTACTGAGACATGGGGTTGAAGCAGAAACTTTTACAATCTTTAAGATGTATCTGGATGAGATATCGGGATGGCTTAGCTGTTAGCTAAACAAATGGGCTTGATGGATTGAATGGTCTCCTCTTGTCGGTCAAATTTCTTATGTTCTATGAGACCTCTGAAGGATTAACAGGCTACAGTGTTAAGATTGGAGTGACTGAGCAGACAACTGTGGCCTGGTGCCTCCAGCTTTATGGGCGAGTGGAAAAGAGAAAAGATGTGCATGAAGTTTTGGGTAGAGTTTGCACATGGAAGACCACGAATTCAGCTGTGGTCTGAAGAGAGTCTTTTTAGCCATCAGGCTAGACGTCATGTTTAAACACTGTACATTGTCAGAAATACACATGAAGAATGGTGGTGGAGGCCTTAAGCTGTGGGGATGCATCTGTGCAGCAGTTTGTGAGGGAGAGGGGGAAACTGAAGTGGCAATGTCTCATTTCAGTAGCTAACTACATTAAACTGGCCCATAACTAATCCCTACAATGTCTGCTGTCTCCCACACTGTCACTTTTCAATTCTCCATTATGATTCACTACATAGTGGTAACATTTTATTGTGCCATTAAAGTTGAAGGCCATTGAGACCTTCCCATGATGGAATTCTATGGCCCATATCTTCTTTTCTGTGGCATATAAAGATGCCTGGTACTGATTAGGAGAGAATGAATCTCCAAAGGTGTGTTGTTCTCTAGTGTTAGAAATTCACAAGTAGCACAATACTGAGTTTTGTGATTTTTTTCCAGCCATGTTGACTTTGCTTGTACACCTGTAATCCTGGATTTTGGTACACAGGAGATAATCTTTGACCACTTACAAACTCAGCACTGCAGAACAGTCCTTTCAGTTCCAGGCTCAAAACGTTTCCATCAGCCCCTCACATAAATAAAGGGTAATTGATTGATTTATATTTAAATGAAGGTCCTTGGCATGCCTTTTAATATGCTTGTGATGCTACATAGTATAAAACAAGGTATATAAAGTACCAGAGTTTTGAATGAAGAGTAGAATTATGTTTAAATTACATTACTGTTTTGCTTGTGGCTTGTGAAAAGTGCAATATAAATCATGGTTGATTAACAGAAAAACAAAGTATTGTCTATTGAAAATACTGATATCTCATGAAAGAAGCCATAAAAAGTAGGATTGTGTTTATTAACACCGTCATATTGTCTATATCAAAATGGTGATACCTTGTGCATGACGCTATATAAAGTTGGATTAGGTTAATTGAAAAACACTATACTCTCCATGTAAATTCCCTACATTTCTAATGTTCTGTAAAGTGCCATTTGATGGTGCTTTCTGAGAATGATGTTAATCATATAAAGGATGACTGACTGATTAATTCTGGCATTTGTTGAAAAATGAGACTATATCTTTTACAGTTAGCGATTACTGAAACAGGAAAATTTCAGTTTGCATATGAATCTGACACCAAAATTCGTTTTGCTGGTGATTTTGCAATTCTGAAACACAAAACTCATTTAATAGTGTTTTGTTGGGTGGTTAAAGTTATTTTTTTAGGAACAGCAAACAAGGAAATTCTGCTCTCTAAAGATTTCTTCACACTTCTGTGTTTACCTGTATTTTTTTCCACATCTGCATAATTGCCTGAGCACCAGTAAAATTAATTCTATTCATGCCGTACATCCAGATCACTGCGTGTCATGTTTTGCCAAGGGTTCCTTCCCTTGCTTATATTTATGTTCCTTTTCCTAGTATTATTTCGTTCTTTTTTAATTTGCATAATTTATTATCTCTGTTAATGTTTTTCACTTCATTTATTATTTAGTCAATATGTTTAATGTGTTATTACTTTTGTTATGTTTAAAAATATTTATGTACTGTTTCTTTAAATGCCTTTATATTTGGTGTATTTTTGTGGGTGGTTCCCCCTAGAGGTGGGGCCACCTGTCAATCTCTGTTAAAGGACTATAAAGACTGATGGGATTGGCAGTCCCTGTGCAGTACATTGTGTATATGCTGCTCGTCTGGTACATTTTCCACCTATCTTGCTATTGATATTCTTTATGTTTACTGGCTTTTTGACATTTTTGCTTTGTTTAAAGACTTTGACTTGTGATTTATGTATAGGGCATTGGTAACAGTGAATTGACTTTTTAGACAACTCCCTTTTTTACCTTTTTCTGCTCTTTTGTGCTTTATTTAAATTTTTTAGTAATAAATCTTTAATTGTATAAAGATTCTTATAGACATATTTCCACCCTCCCAGTTGGAGTTTTTATGGATTCTCTCTCAGGTGAGGCATTTTCAAGAGCTTTGCTTTTATAATTTTTTTTTAACTTTAAAGCTCATTTCCTTTTTGAGGCCTAGTTGGGCCTTAAGCCTCCCATTTTCCTGGGTCAGATCTATTCTGTGGACTTTTTAGAAGCCTTACCATTTTGCCAATTTGTGGCACCAGAATCACAATACCATGGAGGAGCTGCAGTGAATTAAAAAAAAAAAGTGACATGCTGCATATTTTCAAAATCAAGACAGACCAACATGCACACTTGTGTACGTTACGGTTTTAAGTCTTCAAGAAAGCTAACTTGATGGAAAGCCGTTTGCCACGCCTGCCTTTACTGAGCTTGATTCCAGCCGATGGAGGTTTACATTCACCATCCGTCATGGACCTTTTAGTTTCTTTTCTGTTTGTGATGCATCTTTAGAATTACGTTCACCAAGGTTGTCATTATAATTGGCTAAGTGAGCATCAGAGTACGTACTTCAAAAGCAAGCACAACACATTAAACAAAAAAGTGTACGTGTGACATGAAAATGATTTTTTAATTTAACCAGAGATATTTATTTAAATACTAAATGACAGGCAGACACATGCAGAATTAATGCATGAAAACACTTCCAGATGGGAAATGAACATCTCTCTTCTTGTATCAATGGTACAAGCTTTGCTGCAAACGAAATGCCATTTATTTGCTAATTTTTTTTTTTTTGTAAAAGAATGCGTTGATCTTCACTGCAAATTACATTTTGTGTGTATTGTTTTGCTCCACACAAGTTATAGTGGTCCAATTCTTCACGAAACGGAGTGAAATCTGGAGAGGATAGATTATAACAGAAATGATGAGCAGTGCTCAGTTGGGTCAAAGTGTGAACCTGATCAGCATTGCTAGTGTTAGTCTACAGGATCTCACGGTGGTCTAATCTCTGCTCACTTCCCCTATTTCTGCATGAGCAATCTGCTTCACAACAATAGAAGAGTCACTTTGAATGCTTGGCCACCACAAGACAGTTATCCCCATGGTATCTCCTCTGAGACATTGTGATTAAAACCCTGAAGTTCAGAAAGAACGGTGTCCATATTAATAATCCTAATCACACCACAGTATTATCTATTTAATAACGCTGATGCCTGGAACGTGTTGTAAAGAGCACTCTGATGCTCCTCATTGTAAAACACGATAAATTAAAGACAGGTTGGCTGACTGAAGAACACAAAGCTTTACATTTACAATTGCCGGTATTAATGTTTTTTAGGTGCTCTATAAAACAAAAACCTAATTGATACGCACCCCCATTTAATAACGTATCCTTTACTTCTCATTCCCTCACTCCCGCCTCGGCTTGCAATGGGGATAACAGGACTCTGTTGTGGGAATATTTCTAGACATGATAGATTATGATGTTACACTCACGCTGATATGCTCTGAAACACTGCCTCATTAAACATCACCAGGATTACCCCTGAAGGAAATTCAGCAACCTATCCAAATCCACATTTACGGTAAATTTATTTTAGCTTAAAATAAAGCAATCAATTGTAACGCTACTGTAAGTAATGTCAAATTCTGACATGTTTATGAATACAAAAGACTAGCGGGTGGTGGGGTATTAAATAAAATAAGGACCTGCATTGCTGTTCCTCTCTGTTTTAAAATTTTGCATAAAATCTGCTTCATAGCTGTGTCGCTCTTCTCTCTCAGCTAGACACTGCAATCCATTGTAAACTGTATAGTTTAAAAATCTCTATCCAGAAATTAACATAAAATAACATAACACTCTCATGCCAGCTTAGATCAATCTGGATGTTGGGAGCTGAGGTTGGTATTGTCCACAATGGGCACAGTGTAGTGCCAGTTCATCTCAGGGCACACTCACACTCATTTATAGTATTTGCCAAGGTAAGCAGCACATCTTTGGGATGTGAGAGGAGTTAATATATAAAAATACTACAAAGAATGGGACATTGTTTAGTCGAAAATTCTGATTTATATTGGAATTAAGCAAGCTGATGATAAATTGCATACATGTCATAAGCAGTTAAATGAATGCTTAATTTTTTTCTCTTTTGTCATATAAAATAATTGCAATGAAAATAGTAAAACAGTGCACTTAGGAAAAGTTAGAAAGCTGATATGGTGAAGAAATGTGTGCACGCTGGTGATTTATTATAGTCTTCAGCTCTGATTTTACACATGCATTGCTAAAAACATGCAGAATATGACAAGAAAAGAAAAAGATAAATAAGATAAGATAAGATAAAATAGGGCAGCATGGTGGTGCAGTGGAAGCACTGCTGTCTCACAGTACAGAGGCCCGGGTTCACGTCCTGTGTCCTCCCTGCATGGTGTTTGCATGTTCTTCTTCTCCATGAGGGTTTCCTCCCACAGATGTGCAGGTTTGATAAACTGGTGATGCTAAATTGGCCCGAGTACGTGTGTTTTCCCTGCTATGGGGTAACACCCTGTCAAGGGATTGTTCCTGCCTTGCACCCACTGCTGTTGCGATAGGCTCCAGCTGCCCAGTTTATGATCCTTTTTCTATTTTTTTCTGTTCATTTTTTAATTTGCATGCTTTATCATTTCTGTTAATCTTTTTCAGTTCATTTGTCATTTAGTCAATATCCAGCTTTTGGAGTTTTTTTTTGTTTTTTCTGTCCACACTGGCCATCGGACCTTACTTATTCTATGTTAATTAATGTTGACTTATGTTTATTTTTTATTGTGTCTTCTATTTTTCTATTCATTTTGTAAAGCACTTTGAGCTACATTATTGTGTATGAATATGTGCTATATAAATAAATGTTGATTAATTGATTGATTGATGTTTAATGTGTTATTATTTTTGTTATGTTACGCTCCAGGTGTTTCTCAACCCTCTTCCGGCTGCACTTTCAGGCACTCTGGTGGCACTCATGGAACCCAACAGGGCTGCTCCAAACTAAACCTCCCAGCAGACCCTGCAGGAAACCGTGGTGCTGTCCTCTAGTATCCATAGGAGATAATGTCCCAAATACGGTCTCTCCCTCGGTCCTTCAACCCAGCTGGCGTCTCGGCCAGGTGATAGATAGATAGATAGTCCTGGCCATCCTCCACACTATCTATCTACCTATCTATCTATCTATCTATCTATCTATCTATCTATCTATCTAAAGAGCTTATATAAAAAACAGATTTTAACCCTGGGGGCAAAAATGTTTAGCCTATCTGCTTTAATTTGTAAAGTTTGTAGTTGCATCTTCCTGATAACTTGTCATAGTGCTCTGTGCCCATATTCAGTAAGAAGTTCTATAAGACCATAAATTCAACTGAATAACAGTGGTGCCTCATACTTCGAACTGAATTCATTTCAGGAAGCCGTTTGAACTCTGAATTGTTTTAAGTACGAATCAGTTTTTGCCATTAGAAATAACGGAAAGTGAAGACCCTAAACAATACCCATTTCGATAACCTTAAGCAGCAAATACACATAACCTAAGGTAAAAATAACACAATTAAATGCCCTAAATAATAAATTAAAGCATAAAAACAATAAATAAAATACATAAATACTGTATAATAAAATTCAATTTGCATTTACTGTACCTTAATGAGATGGCATGGTGGCGCAGTGGTAGCACTGCTGCCTTGCAATAAGGAGACCAGGGTTCTCATGTTCTCCCCGTGTCTGCGTGGGTTTCCTCCCACAGTCCAAAGACATGCAGGTTAAGTGTATTGGCGATCCTAAATTTTCCCTAGTGTGTCCGTGTGTGTGTGTGCCCTGCGGTGGGCTGGCGACTTACCTGGGATTTGTTCCCTGCCTTGCGCCCTGTATTGGCTGTGCTTGGCTCCAGCAGACCCCCGTGCCTCTGTGTTAGAATATAGCGGGTTGGATAATGACTGACTGTACCTTAATGAGGAGTGGTGACGTTCCATGTGACAGGTAGAGAAGAAGAGAAAGGTTACTGTTTTAAGGGGTCACCTTCCATAAAGAAGCCAAATAACTGTACTTTGTGATAAGTTTCTTTTTCACCTCAATCGTTGATACCACGACCTTCCTCTGAGGCTTTGTTGCTTTCACACTCTTCTCGGATGCCATGGTTTATTAGATAGGGGTTATATATATATATATAATTAAACACACCAAAAATAAACTGAAAAAAGCACTGAAAACACACAACAACAACAACAACATTTATTTATATAGCACACTTTCATACAAACAGTAGCTCAAAGTGCTTTACATAATAAAGAATAGAAAAATAAAAGACACAATAAGAAAACAAAATAAATCAACATTAATTAACATCGAATAAGAGTAAGGTTCAATGGCCATAACGTAAGAGATGCTTTCACAGCAAAAGCGAGAGACGACTTTGGTGCACAACAGATGACGTTTATGCTCGCTGTGTAAGCGCCATCTGTTGCATTTTTTTCACAGTAGGCACCGTTCAAACTTAGAAACATCGTTTGAACTCTGGTTCATATTTCTCTTGAATTTAGCGTTCAAACTCTGGAACGATTGAAGTTAGAATCATTCGAAGTACAAGGCACCACTGTATTGGATTTATAGGGCAACAGGCATTGCACATCGAATGTCCTACACATGAAATAATACTTCTGAAGTTAAACATCGGTAAATGGCAGTATGTAAAGTGCAGATTTATAGGTTTAAAGAGCATACAGGGGCATTCTTAACACATGTTCAGAGTGCAGAGAAATTCTTACTTGCATGTGCCAAACAACATGCAAAACATTGCCAGCAGCACAATTAGCAACTAGAATTACCTCTCCTTAGAATACCTGCCTTCATTACCTAAATTCATGTATCACTGACATTTCCAGCTGCTTTGTCTGGTTTCTTTTATTTGTTGGTTGTATAGTTTTAAAACGCTTAGCCCAGCATCCCCTACAGCATTCATTCTGAAAGACACTTCCCAGGCTTTTCTTCAGGTAACCCACTTTCGTCCCTTATCCCCATCAGATGTATGCAAATCCCCTTAATGTGCACTTTAATCACGTCTGAATTGCTTGATTTTTAGTTTTAATCTGGGGAGCAGAGGGGGCAATCAAGGAAAAGGTGTCTTTGTCCCAAATGTTATGGAGGGCACAGTAAATTCCTGGCAATTTTGAAGGAATAAGAAAAGAGAAAAAAAGCTACTGACGGATAGCAAAACAAGCGTAGCACATTAACTTGGGGTTGTTCCATTCTCAACTAACTTTAAGAATGAAGAAGACTGCTATTTCTCAGCTCAAAATATACTTCAATATAATATATACATATAATATACATATTATAATAGAATAAGATGCTTCTTGCACCCTTGTACCCTCAGACTATACATCAGACACCAGGTAAAAGTCCAAAGATGATATTTATTATAATAATAAAGTGCACAAAGCACGCTCCTCTCCACAATTCTCAATAAACAATACAATAATTAATAACAATCCTCCACTCCCAGACGCTTAGCCACCCTGCCTCCCAACTCAGCTCATCGTCTGGGAGCTCCCACAGTCCTTTTATATTCCCTGACCCGGAGGTGTTCCTGCCCAACAGTCCACAAGTTCTTATTCCTTCCGGGTCAGGGTAAATAGTCCTTTTCTTCAACCCGGGAGCACATCGTTTCTTCCTGTCACGTGACCGTGACGCACTCCCGGGTCATAGGGCACATAAGAGCCTACGAGCCCCCCTACAGCGACGCCTGGTGGCCCCCAAGGTATCCAGCAGGGCTGTGTACAAACACTACATAGTCCATGATGCCCTGCTGGAACTCGGGGCATGATCATGCTGTCGGGAGAGCTCCTCCTGGCGGCCTGGGGTTGAGGGCCGGAGTGAAATGCCGGCAATCCACCACAATATATATAATATAATTTTGGAGTTTTCTTTTTTGCTTTTTCTGTCCTCCTGGCCATCGGACCATAGTTTATTCTATGTTTCTTAGTATTGCCAAATCTTATTTGTATATTTTTCTTTTTTTTCTTCTTTCTTCATCTTGTAAAACACTTTGAGCTACATGCTGTATGTTGTATAAAAACATACTATATAAATAGATGTTGTTTTTGTTTAAATACTGTAATATTCTGAGCATGAAAAATTCTTATGTCTAAACTTATCTCTCTATTATATAAAAAAAAAATCCTGGGACGAGATGAGACTTTTTCAGAGAGATAATTTCAAGTCTCGTCAGACAAGACTTTAACCATACCTGCTTCCGGAAATAAAAGCCATAGAGTAGAAGACAAAGTAGAATGTTGTAAAGACGTTCGATACACATGCAGAGCAAGTTAGAGATAATGAGTGTACTAAAATTCAAAAGTCTCCAAAAAACTGATAGTAAAGATCACATTAGCGCAAACAAACGGAAATTATTACTCGGTAAAATAACAGAACAGTGAAAAGAGATCGAATACAGTATATGGACGTAGGTGATATAACAGAAGTATGTAGCTATTGTTCGGCTTTAAAGTTTAAGTCGGAGACTTGTAGATCATCTAATTCGTGTTGCCATCAGGGAAAAGTAGTTTCTTACCAATAAAGAGGTGTATCAGCGACAAATAAAAGATTTCTTATTTGGTGAAAGTGAAATCCACAAACACTACAGGCAGAATATCCGAATCTACAATAATCTGTTCGTGTTCGAATCATTCAATGCTCAAAATGTAGCTTTACACAATAACAGACCATACGCTATGAGAATTATGCTAATAGAAGTTTCAAAGAAGCCACAATCCAGTCAGGTTTATATTTGTGATCAAGAAGAAATGATGCAACATAGAATCGAAAGAGTTAAACGATTGGACGTATTAGAAATTCTACATCCAGTAATGGATACAAATCCATACGTCCAAAAGTATCGCACTTTACACGAAATTTATCTGAAAAACATAGACAAAGAAGTTTTCTTGGATTTCTATATGAATCTGAAAGATCACGCTCGCATATATAATAAACCAACAGCAATAATAGTTTTGAAAGACGGAGATATCAAAGAACAGAGTTGATATTCGTGTTTATCCAAAAGCACAGCATGATTCGTCGCAGGCGGCATATCCGGGAAATGACTAGCATGTAGGGCCCGCATGGGGGTTGATGAGCGAAGCGAGCAGGGGGCAGTTTTTAAAGAAATCAACCAGTTTTTTCAAATTCACGTTTCACTCAATCTGAAATTTAGTGGGAACAGTTTGTGGTAGAGAGATTGCAATTTCACACATGGATTCAGCACCTTTAAATCTATAATGTGCTCCAATTATTTTTGATTGGGAGATTTTTAGTGCAGATAAATTTGATTTTGTGTTTTCTGTTTGTAATCATAGGTCGATTACACAAACTCAAGGCTGCCATGGCCGCTACTAAATGCTGACGATTTCGCGTTTTATAGATTTTGCAGAGGTCTGTTTTCAAATTGAGATTAAAGTCTGTTTCTGTTGATCAATGTCAAAAAAGATAGATTAGATCCACTGTGATGTAATGTTGTATAGCAATAAAATTATGTAAGAGGAAAAGAAAAGAAGTGCTTGAATGTTTATGTCTGTTATATTAGGACATTGAGATTTCATTTGTAACAGCAACTTATCTTAGGAAATGAGATCATTATATAACATTTAACTTGATCTGTGGTAACAATTTACAAATAAGAAATGTTATTCAGTAAACCAAACGTTTAGACGAGACTTTGAGTAATTAACTATTTTCAGATCTTGGGATGCTATTTAACGGCAGAGGGTATTGCTGTAACGTGCCTTATATCTGAGTGCTCATCGGTGGGACTAAAATACTGCATGTAAATGAACGTATAAGTGATAACAGGAGCTGTTCTCTCAAGACTCAGCAGAATTGCTATGGAGAGCCTTGCTGACCCTCCGCCACTTGGTGTGAATAAAGGACGTCTTTTGATTTTTTGATTTATAGCGATTACACAAGACTCTATTCATTTACTTTTTTCTGCAACCCATTCAAGTGGGTGAATTTTTTTTTTATAGGCACAGTATTTGTAAAGCAACAATAAAATGGAAGCACAATAAACAGTCAGTCAGTTGTTTTCCAACCCACTATATCCTAGCACAGGGTCATGGGGGTCTGCTGGAACCAATCCCAGCCAGCAGAGGGTGCAAGGCAGGAACAAACCCCGGGCAGGGCACCAGCACACCACAGGGCACACACACACACACACACCCACACACCAAGCACACACTATGGACAACTTAGGATCCTGCATGTCTTTGGACTGTGGGAGGACACTGGAGTACCCGAAGGAAACCCACGCAGACACGGGGAGAACATGCAAACTCCACGCAGGGAGGACCCTGGAAGCAAACCCAGGTCTCCTTACTGCGAGGCTGCAGAACTACCACTGCGCCCTTCTACACAAGTATAAACTTCAATAAAGTACAAGTTCAAAGCAGCACAATAAACAACAATGGAAAAATAAAGAAAACTATCAACAAAATAATACTAAAGAAATTGCCTGTAATATTTGTCAGAAAACAGTCAGAGTTAGAAGAGATGTAATCACTTGATGCAATGATCCATAAACATGATGGACACCCTAAGTGCAGGTTTCAGTTTATGATCTGGCTGGTAATCTGTGGATTTCCTGACAACTGACGGGCACCCCTGTCCACTGCTCGTTCCTGCTTTGCTGGCCTATGCTCTGGGCCCCCTGTGACCCTCAGTTGGATTAACAGGATTTGTTATGACTGCAATAACATAATTGAATTTAGCCAACTCTTCTCTTTTTTTAAAGCCACTAACCTGATGGGTGATCAGCCATCACAGAGAAAAGCTTTGAAAAAAAACGCAAGTAGGAAAAAATAAAGTCAGCTGCTACTTGGCACAAAAACCTACCCAAGGCATTTGGCGCATCAGCAAAGAGAAATGTGGCCTTCATGCAGGCGTCGCTCCTCTTTCTCGATGTGAGTGAATGCCTTGTAGCTGTAAGCAGTAATTACACGTCTTAACTATTAGTGCTTGTCGCTTATTGCACTTCATTAGCTGCTAAGTATCAGAGTCGCCCCTCTCGGAGATTAGATACACAAACAGTAAGCAGTGCGGGTACAACATTGGAGGACATTTTGACACTCGACAGACGGGGGCTGCGTTTAACACAGACACACTAGAAAGCTTCTCTGTCTGCCGGGTGTCGTTTTACTGCACACAGCAGCTAAATTAGTAAAAGCTGAAGGCCTTATTTAGTGTTACGCTTTCACTATCACAATAGCAAATTAAAAGAGAGAAACCTCTCTGAGAGGCTCCGCAGGCCAAATCACATGCAGCAAACACAAGAGAGTCAGTCCGAATGTCTTCAGCTCACAGGACTCAGCCAGGACTCAGGTTCAAAGATTCTGATTGTGTGCTGCACTCTTTTAATAATTGCTCTGTTTGCATCTGTCATGCTGGATGAGCCTTTCAGGTTTCACTGGCCACTCATCAAGAGTAGTCAAAATCAGGTCACCAAGCTTCACTGAGTCGGTGTGACTGTCCGCCCAGTAAGGACGGGCTATTTTAAGTTTTAATGCTGCAGCTTTTGGAAACGAGATGCTGATGTTTGCTTGTAAAGACCACATCACATTATGAGATCTTCCTAGCATTTCACGCATAGCCTACATTTACATAATCATAGCATCAGAGGTAGTTGATGGTGCAATTCAGTGAATGCAGTCGTGCGATATGACATGCCCAGTTACTCCAACTAGCTCACGATGCTCTCCGACAAAATCAAGCAAGATCACCATCTGCAGTCAGCAGGTCTGACATAACCAATGACTAAAAGTCACATAATATGACATTGACCTACAGTACAGGTGGCATGGTGGAACAGTGTTTAATACAGCTGTGCCACGTTTCTGGAGATTTGCTTCTAAATCCTGATCTGATTGCTGTTTCTGTGAAGGCTGCAGATTCTTCGCCATCATCAACAGTACAATTATTAAGTTCTATTAGCTGGTGCCCTGTCACAATTCCAGAGCCCTCGGTTTTGGTGCCCAGTCCATCCAGTGTTTGTCTGCAGTGCACATGTTCTTCATCATCATCACTATAATAGGAGAATGAAGGTGCAGTTAAAATTCCATCTTCCTCAATACACGTGTTGAGTTGGCACATTTTCATCATCATTGGCACTATGACTATTGAATAGCGTGGTGGCACGGTGATTAGTACTGCAGCCTAGCATCTCCATGGCCCAGTTACTGTTGCCCCAGTATCTGAAGACATTTTTCTCTGGCTTCTGTAGGACAAAGTGGAAATTGCACATTCTGCTAGGTTTTTAATGGCACTTAAGGTTTGTCAAGACAGCAGATTTAACAGGGATGCAGAACTCCAGCTTCACCAAATCCCCATAGACATTCCATACTAAATACCACTCTCCTCCCTTTGCTTCACCTCATATCAAAGGGGCAAATAAGAATTGAACTGACATCTTTACAAAGGCCCTGTAAGACCAGAAGGTGCCAAATGGACACTCGAACCTAAGCAAAGACATATAATTCAAGCAGTGACAACTATGATGGTGAAAATAATGTGCCTATGAGAAGGCGTTGATTTTGTAACTGGAAGTGACTTTAATCCAATCACAAGTGGCAGATGTTACAACTTCCCTCAAAAACTAGCTGCACTTATCTCTCAGGGGAGCAAACCTGTTGATGTTCTCCAAAGATGTTCTACCAGACGGTTGTGGCGAGTGCCCTCTTCTACGCGGTGGTGTGCTGGAGTGGCAGCATAAAGATGAAAGACGCCTCACGCCTGGACAAACTTGTTAAGAAGGCAGGCTCTATTGTAGGAGTAAAGCTGGACAGTTTAACATCTGTGGCAGAGCGATGGGCACTAAGCAAACTCCTGTCAATCATGAAGAATCCACTGCATCCACTGAACAGTGTCATCTCCTGACAGAGGAGTAGCTTCAGTGACAGACTTTTGTCACTGTCCTGCTCCACTGACAGACTGAGGAGATTGTTCCTCCCCACACTATGCGACTCTTCAATTCCACCCAGGGAGTAAATGCTAACATTAATTTTATTTTAACTTTTTCATTTTTATTACTATTAAATTTAATATTGTTTCTTTGTATCAGTATACTGCTGCTGGATTATGTGAATTTCCCCTTGCGATTAATAAAGTATCTATCTATCTATCTATCTATCTATCTATCTATCTATCTATCTATCTATCTATCTATCTATCTATCTATCTATCTATCTATCTATCAAAGTGACCTCTTGCACTCTCTGAAACCTAAACACTAATGAGCCACTCTCTCTTTGTGGACCTGAAAGCTGAGATCCACTCTGTTCTCTGCCAATAACTGAGTACAGTCTGAGAAGACTGAGAAGCAGCCATTAACTCAAGAAGGATACTTCAGCATCTAAAACTCTTGTGCCAGAAAGAGCAATGCTTTTCGCTAGGAGGTTACAGACAACACAGCATAGAGCCTAAGTGAGAAACCCACAGCTTGCCATGAACAAGAAACCACAAAGAGTGAACTCCAATGCAAGGAGAACAGCAACAACTCCACACAACATCGGACATCTTCTTTAGAGACCTGGTATTGTAACACTGTTTATCTGTGCCAAAATAAATTAGAACTCTAAATAGGCAGGAAACTGCCAAACTCTTCTGTTTCTCTGTCTTGTCTGTCTTGCATCCTGTCTAACATGTCATTATACGAGGTGAGACACAAAAATAACCGGATTGGTAAAAAAAACAAAAGCATTGATGAATTACAGCATTCTACACATTGTCACCTTCTATATATCCCCCTACCGATCTCTACAATGCTCCATACATATCTTCCGTTGATTGAAACAGTGCTGGAATTCTTCTTGCTTGAGGCTCTTCAACAGGTTTGCCGTTTCTGTCTTCACTTCATCCATCACTTTTGATTTTCAGAAACAAGTAAAAATCACAGGGAGCTTAATCAGGCGAATAGGGAGGATAATTGAGGACAGGAATGATTTTGTCAGTCAAAAACTGCTTTACGGAAAAAGCATTGTGCGCGGGAGCGTGGTCTTGGTGAAGCACCCACCCCCATCTTGACCTGGACGTTGAACGTCTTCCACTTTTTCTTCTCCTTCCTTGAAATGTTTGTGCCACTCAAAACCTTGTGTGCGAGACAAACTGTTATTGCCATACACTATTTTTATCATTTCATAAGTTTCTGTTGCCATTTTGTTTAATTTCGCAAGAAATTTGATCTTGATTCGCTGTTCGATTTTTTTCACCCGACATTATAGCGGCAATTCGTGTAGCGCGTGTTGTGCGAATACTGGCTGGGCTCTTCACAGTATATATTAGCTGGTCGGCGGTTTGAGAGGGTGTGTAGGAGGGGATATAGTTCTATGATTCATGCCTGGCCAACCTCCAGACGGTTTTCCAGGAAAGCCCCAAGCCCTTTGTGTCTCACCTCATATATATGCAGTAATTAATAAATATTATTATTCTATATTAATATTATTCTGTTTTTTAAAATGTGTGTGCTTCAGTTACCTTGAAATGAAGACTGGAGACCTCCGTCAACAGAGAAAGGTAAGGAAGATAAAGTAGGAGCCTTGCCAAATTGTTTTTATGAATTACCTGCATTTTTAAATTCAAAACTGATAAATAAGTGAAATCTCTTCTTTTTCCAACACTACGCCAGTTTTCTTCCCAAACATGTGCACATTACGCTAATTGGCAAAACTCTAAATTAACCTAAGGTGGCAAAGTGTGGCCTGCAAAGGAATGGCGTATCATTAAGGTCTGGTTCGTGCCTGGCAGCTGAATGGAGTTCAGAATGAGCAACATGACAAGGCCCTGGGCAAAGCAAAAGCAATCAGAAAGACATGGCCTGTCTTTATATATTAATGAATGAATTCATTACATTGATATAACACTTTCATGCTACTCAAAGTGCATTACATAGACAGAGGGGAACCACTGCAACCACCACCATAGTGTTGCACCCACCTACAGGATGCAACGGCAGCCATTACTGAACCAGTACACTCACCACACATTAGAGCCAATTAGAGACCAAGGATGATTAGGAGGCTAGAACAGATGAGGGCATGATGGGAAATTCAGCAGGACATTGGGATAAACTCGACTCTTTTCAAAAGATGAACAGGGATTTTTAATGACCACTGAGAGTCAGGACTTTGGCTTTACATCTCTCTGAAGGATGTTGCCATATTTACAGACAGTGTCCTTGTCACTGCACTGGGGCATTGGGATCCACACACAGACAACAGGATAATCACCCCCAGTTGGCCTCACCAACACCTCTTCCAGCAGGAACCCCAAGCTTTTCCAAGATAGTCTCCCATCCAAGTACTGGCCAGGCCTGAACATACTTAGCTTCAGGTGGATGTCCTCTTCTGAAGTGGAGGTGGTATTCGCATGTTACATGTCACTAGTGCAATCTTTAAAAAAAATTGTATGCCATAACCAAATGCTAAAATCTTCCAGCCTCCAGAAAACTTGTTTTTCTCCTTCAAAATATTCAATAATCAGCAATATGTGTAAAAGCATCCCCCCCCCACCACACCCGACCGCTTCAGTCCCCAGATTTTTAAATTAGTCACAGCCATCCAAAAGGCGGCTCATTCGGCTCCCTGCGGTCAGCGTCTTTCTTCTGGGCCACTGCTTCACAATATACCTGGACTGCAAGGGCAGCTGGAGCTCAAGGAGCTTAAAATTAGCCACAAAAGAGCAAAAAAATAAAACTAAGCTGCACAGAGGAAACGATGAAGCTACAGTTCTGAGATCAGGATTTCATTTTATCTCAAGGATTTTAAACAAGGACCCTTTTCCATTTTCTCTTAACATCATCAGTTCTCAATCACAGACCAACTACAAGAGCTGCAAGTCTTGGATTTATTTTTGTGTCTCTGCCCTAGTGTGTTAATATTTGTAAAATAAATACATACAAGTGTAAAACAATAATAGCACATTATTTCACTTTGTAAAGTAAAATATAAGCAAATTAATGAAAATACATTTTTAAAAGGCCACTTGCGTAGCTGGTGATATTGTCTTTCTTTGGCAAAAGGAGACAAATGGAGAGCCGTCTGCTGTAAGTATGTCATTTACACTGATGGATATGCAAGTTACTTGAACAGGCTACTCTGAATCAGTGCAGTGGGAATGTGGATTTGTGCCTCAGTGAGCTCTGTGATGGACTGCACTCCCTCCAGACCTGCCTCCTGTCTTGTGCTGAACACTACCAGGATCGGCTCCAGCCCCCCATGATCATGAATCAGATTAAACAGGTCTCAGAATGCTATACGCTATAAGGGGGGCAGCCTTGTTGGCTCAGTCGTTGGTGCTGCTACCTCACATCTACAGAAGTTTGGGTCCAAATCCTGGCCTGGGTGCTCTGTGTGAGGAGGTTATGCATTCTCCATGTGTCTCTATGGGGTTTTGTTCAAGCACTTCATTTCTCCTCTCACATCCCAGAAATGTGCATGCTGGACTAGTTGGAGACTCTGAGTTTGTCAATATGGAGAAATGTGTGTGTGCAGAAGTGTGTCTTGTTATTAACTGACACCGAATGCAGCATTATTTTCTAGCCACTATGACTCCGGAATTAACTAAGTGGGCACTGTAAAGAATAGCAGGCTTACTTGTGTAGTGCTTTGCCCCTCTGCCTCATATCACCTTAGTTCTGAGCTCAAATCAATGCCCAGGCAACGTCTACGCAGTGTGAATTAATTCATTATTACCACATCCGTCTGGGTTTGCATGGAGTAGTTTAGTTTAATCCTTAGACTATTGATTGGTCTTAATTTATGTGAGTGGAAGGGGGGTTACACTGCAATCGACTGGCTTCAGCTAAAGTGTGCCAGTATAGGCTTTGGTGTGCAGTAAATGAGCAACAGACTTATGCTGAAGGATTTATGTGCAAAAAGTATAGATACCTGTAGATAAGAAAGGCACTACATAAAAACATCCAGTACATCTGGGGCCTACCAGTAAAGTTTGGGGTCAGGCTACATGGGGTGAGGACTATTTCTGGGTTTTAAGAGGCCTCACACTCTTTTGTACTGAATAATGATAGATAGATAGCAGGAGCATCTTCAAGTCTCTACAGAGGCAGGAGTCAGGGGAAAGGAGAGTGGGGTGACACAGTTGTTAACTTCTATTCTCTCTTTGCCCTTCGAACCATTGACGGCTTCAAGGAAGAGCTGCAACATCATTTCCCATAAGTGAAAATCCCTCCCTTCCACCCTGCCAACTGCTTAAGAAATTGACAGAATGGAAGTTGGCATTCATTCCAGAACCCACAACTGAAGGAGATGGTCTCCGTATTTATGAATCACCCTCCCTTAAGATATCAGATTGACTGTTACAGCAACTCCATTCCCATTTCAAGACGTCATTAAACGGCACATGCGCCCTTGGACCCCAACCCTTTATCTTGTATTATCTCTCCACAACTGATAGATGGATTGTGTTTAATTAGAACAAAAAAAATGCAATCCATTGCATTTCCAGTAACATTACAATGGCAGTTTCCAGCACTAATCTCTAAACATTTTAGCCACTATTTGAAAATGTGGATTGTGATTAGGCAAACACCCATCCATTCTGTAACCTACTTATCTTGTTCAGAATCACAGGGTGCCCAGAGCCTGAATACCAGTGAGTACCAGTTTTAAATGAGGTGCCAGCCCCTGCAGACCATAGTCATGCACAGGAATAATTCAGAGTAACACTCGACCTAATGCATGTGTGTCTGTGATAGGAGATGATCATCTGCTGACATTAAGACATGTTCTTCTGATAGATTTCCCTATTGTTTTCCTTACTGGCTGCATGAACATCTGACACATTTTAAGTATTATTTTGATTTGCATTTGACAAGATAATGCCAGTTTTGCCTCACTGCTATTCCTATTAAACCGTGCCGAATGCTCCCATACATTGAAATGCTTGAGTCATCCACTGAAAGGCTTCTTCTTGTTTTAAAGGGCTACATATTCTGTGATTGCAGTCCCCACTTTTATACAATAAAGCATAGCTACAGTCATAGAAAGGGTTAATGACCGGACAAGAATTCTACATTAAACTGGCGTGATAAAAAAATATCAAAAGACAGTTTTGTGCCCTTTGTGCCTTTCTTGGCAGTGTCTCAGGCACAGTCATATTGTCACATACATATACATACATAACACATGCAGGTGATTTATGATGTGTCATATATCATCAGGAAGCAAATGTACCAACTTGCCAGGCTGCTGCATGACTCTTCTGTTTTCTCACAATGCACAGCATTTACTCAGTGTCAGGGACCCACTTGCACATATGGCAAATAGAGGACATGCTGTAAATGGGAAACTGGAGTTTAAAAAGTCACAAAGTCTTCAAGAGAAGATGAGGAACGACTTTGGCTTTGAAACTATTACTGGGTGCAGTTGTCTCCCTGTGTTTCAAACTAACGTTTTTTTTGTTTTTTTCGTGAAGTTGTTTCTTTTAGCAGAAGTGGGTCAGCACATTTTGTCTGCGCCCACTCATTCCTCCTGCTAATGATGGCTGCCACGCTGACTCTGAAGATGCAGTGAGACTTGATTCTCACTTTCAGTGGGAGATTTTAAGAGATTATGGATTGTAAAACTTTTTTGTGGACAATGGGCCATATTCACACACTAGGATAACATCCCAGTAAGGCTGATGTCAGCTGGCAAAAGTGTAATGTGCACACCATACAGCCGCAAATGTTCATGTGCACGAGAAACAGAATAAACTATGTTATACATTAAGAATATCCATAACTAATCAGTGCCACTCTGTGCCAGAGTGTGGAAAATTCAAACCTGCTGATTGCTCACCTTATCCACTCTGAATTCTCTGTCATCAGATATTTGAAGTTCTGTCACCTCCTTTATTCCCTGTGCTAGGATCAGCATAACTGAAATAGGGTCAAGAGGATTAAATGTTTCCCTCTACCAGCTCCTACCATCATTAGTACTCCATTAAAGATATGGTTATCCTAATATTCTTCTGTCTGGCATTCCTTGCTTTTTGCTGAATGAAATCTATAAATATAAAATATGCTATCTGTCTGTCTGTTTGTATACTCCCTGCACAATCCTATTCTTTTTGATTGATCTGGACCAATTTTGCATAGTTGATCTCTAGGACCATAAGGACAAGATATACTAGTGTACTTTGCTGCACAAAACTTCGACCCTGGGGGTCCCAGTGTTTTTTTTTTTTCGTTTTTTTTTTTCCTTGTGTGCTACAGTTTGTACGCCAATGCCACCTGCTGGCTCAGAACAAGTGTAACATCCAAACTGATTGAAATCAGACTAGCAGATGAAATGACCAGAGCTTAAAATTACTTTCCCAGGCAATGCTGCATGCTGCTCCTATCTACGGTAATACAAAATGGAGAATTGTGTGCTTTTGTTTAGGGGGCTGTTGGGTGAGGCTCGATCGACAGTGGAAGTGCAGTGCAAAGGAGAATCAAAGTTGTTTAGCTCCTGCTTTGTTGGCTTTCCTTTGTAATTTAAGCACAAAAAAACATCTACATTAAACTAAGAGAAAGAGTCAGACATGATAGCATTTGTGGTTACAAACCAGCAAGGAGTTACCACAATTCTGGATTCCAATCAGACCTAAAAAGAACAAATTCTTGACTCCCGAAAGCACAGACATTGACAAAGAGGTAGTGTGGATGATGACTGGACCACTAGCAATAATAACAGGGTCTCCTTATCTCACTCTACAAATATACCCGGGCCAGGCTGGGTACTTTGGCTAGTCAGTCAACAAAACAGAGACTTGCCAAGCCAAAACCTTATGAAGAAGTTTTAGCAGGAGCAGGACTGGACCTTTCAGCACCTCCAATGCTGGACAGCTCCCTTTAAATCTTAAAAAGAGTGTTTCCGTTTCCACTTTGTCTTTTTTTTTTTTTTTTGGCATGTTTCTTTTTTCCTTTACTTTAAAATACATTTGTAGATCGGGAAACATACTAAAACAGTGATAGTGGGCAAAAGATCCTTTAAAACAAAGCGGTAGTTTTATTTTTTTTAGAAGAAGTTGGCAGTTTTCTCTCCGTTAAATACGAGGGATATTCAGAAAGTTTCCGCACTTTTATATTTTCGTTGGAAATGGCGCAGGTGGGAGGAGTAGTAATTGGTTGTGTCTGAGAGTGTATTGTGACAGGGATAATTGCATCACAAAGGAAGGTGACTATGTAGAAAAGTGATGTCATTTGTTTTTGAAATTCTTAATAAATAGAGTTTAAAACGTGAGGAAGCTTTTTGAATGCCCCTTGTAGTTTTTTTTTTTGTCCTGCTTGTAGCTGACAGCTACTGTGTATCAGGTCTCTGAAGAAGTGCTAGTCCACCACAAGTCTAAGGCCTGAGCCAACCGAAGCAGAAATGTCAAGAGAATGTGCAGCTCAGAGATAGCATAATTATTTTGGGAAACACTCTGGGCATTCTCCCTTTGTTGGTAAGTTTTTCTCAGGGTACTAAACTTCTCCTACCAATCAACTGGTAAGTGTAACTAGTGACTATAAATTGTCCCTGGTGTGTGTGTGTTTGTGTGTGTGTGTGTGTGTGTGTGTGTGTGTGTTGTGTGTGTTCCCTGCAATATTTCCATCTTGTAGCCAGTTCTGCCAAGATACATTCTTACATTGTTCACCCTGAATTAAATCATGTTGGTATTGATTGCCAACAATATCGTTAGCTCACATAGTATGTAGGGGACCAAGGCTTTAATTTCATTCCAGTCACTGATCCTTTCAAGTCTGCATGTTCTCTTTTTGTCTGCAGTGGCTTCCCTCTGGGTATCAAGGTTTTAGTCCTACCTCCCATGACAGTTCATTTAATTGGCCATTCAAAGTGTTGTACAAAGTACGCAGCAGCCACACTTGAGTAATTGTAGTGATACCTTACTGGAAAGTGACTCAAAGAAAAGTAAAATCTGGCCATAAGCAAAATACTCAAGTGGAGGTTAGAAAGCATCTGATATTAGGGGCTCTTATGTTTCAAAACTGCAGGTAAATGAAGGACCTCTCTTGGGCTTATTTAGTTCTTAAACACTTTAACTAGATTTGGGGTTTGGCCCCTGACATTCAATAGCACCCCATTTATTCATTATAAAAATTTCTTTCTTTGAATTACATTTCCTAATGCATAAGGGTGTATGATGATCATCATTATTAGTCAGTTATGAATATCTTTTGATGACTGGTAGATTTCTTGCAGTCCAGAACAAGTTTCCTCCATGTTTCCCCAACCATCTCATCTCATACTTCTTTATTGATGGTGTTGACAATGCACTGCCAAAACAGTGTTACTGGGTGCCCAATTTTGGGAATTCTGAGTTCTTCTGTTGCTTGGTAGGGGGCACATCTCCTTATAGGTTGTGAGGAGCCTTGTAGACCATATTCTACCCATATGAGTTACCTTTTGGTTACTGTTTTTGAGGCCAATTCTTGAATCAGCTCCTTGTAAATATCTGCATTGGAACTACAGTCCACGTACTTTATTCCAGATATGATTATATAGCAATTTATTGCGTAACTTTTTAAGATTATTTCGATTTGATTGTTAAGTGTCCATGTTTTGCTGTCATTTAAAAGGATGCTCAGACAGGAGGCATTTAAACTCCTGATCTTTGTTTGACTTGATATGGCTTATGGCTTGGCTTACCAGATGCTTTTGAGCTTCCAGAAGGCTGCCCAGGCTTGTGAATTTCAAACTTTGACATCATTAACTGCATTGATCCGATGGTCATTTGAAGTCATCTACAATCTCGATATTTTCTCCATTCAGAGTTCGTGGGATTTATTAGCATTTGCTTCATCTTACTCACATTTATTTCTAACCCACCCTGATTTGTGACTTTGCTGGTTGTTTCAGCTTATTGTTGTGCTTTTTCCATGTTTTCTTCTAGAAGTGCTATATCATTGGCATAGTTCAAGTCTTTCAACTGTTGTTATGGTGCCTGTAAGCCATCCCTAGGCTGAGCAATAAAGCCAAACTGCTCTGCTGAGTTGCACATTACCTAAACAATTACAATTATGAATAAGAAAACAGCTTGGAGGACTACTGTTCTAGAGCTGAGCTCTTTTGAGAGATGTTTGTCTATAAGAATTTTACTTTTTTGAGATAATATACAGGGCTCTTATTAGAACACTCCAGACGAGAACAGGCCATCCTGCCAAGCAAAGCTCGCCAGTCCTATCCACTTATTTCCTCCAAGAAAACATCAAGTCGAGTTTTGAAAGTCCCTAACGTCTTACTGTCTACCACACTACTTGGTAGCTTATTCCAAGTGCCTGTCGTTCCTTGTGTAAAGAAAACCTTTCTAATGTTTGTGCGAAATTTACCCTTAACAAGTTTCCAACTGTGTTCCCGTGTTCTTGATAAACATATTTTAAAATAACAGTCTTGATCCACTGCACTGATTCCCTTCATAAGTTTAAATACTTCAACCATGTCACCTCTTAATCTTCTTTTCCTTAAACTATAAAGACTCAGCTCTGTTAACCTTTCCTTATCACTCATCCTCTGTAGCCCTGGAATCAGCCTAGTCGCTCGTCTCTGGACCTTTTCCAGCGCTGCTATGTCCTTTTTGTAGCCTGGAGATCAAAACTGCACACAGTACCCTACCATGGCTGTCCATTTGTCTGTCCAGGATTTGAAATCACCTGTAGCTCGCAAATCGTTTGACTTATTCACCTGAAATTTGGTACACATATACTATGTGACGTCTACTACCCACTTTCGGGGTGACGATTGACCTCCAAGGTTATTCCACTTTTTATTTTTATTTTATGTTATTGTAGAATCAACTCTCGGCAGTGACCAGCAGGGTGGCACATGCATATGGGCGCCGTTCTCATCCCTACCACCTTCGCTATCACTTCCCCTACCTTTTCATATGTTAAATCATTCTTGAGGCACATTGAAGACTTAAGTGCCAGCTTAAGTGAAAAATTAAGGAAAACGTACTAAGTAACTGCAGCACAAACACTGACTTAATCAGTTTTAATGTGAAAAGATGTCGACGAAAGAAGAGGAATAGCAGGCTGCTAGACTGGAGAAAAGAAGAGCTGTTCATGAAGCAGCAAGTGCATCAACTTCTGAGCAAACGAATGCTAAACATATAGAGAAAGAGGATGAAAACTAGGAATGCTCAAGGCAAGTATATTCACTGCACTTTATCATGCACTGCGCCATTACTGGTGTGTTATGAAGCTTGAGCAGAACCTCCTTGGACTTGCACTCCACACATCAGGACGCTATATAACCTGACCTTTCTGTTAGCCTTCTTAATGGCTTCTGAACACTGTCTGGAAGTCGATAGCTTAGAGTCCACTATTATTCCTAAATCCTTCTCATAAGGTGTACTCTCGATTTTCCAACCACCCATTGTACATTCAAACCTGACATTTTTACTTCCTACGTGTAATACTTTACATTTACATTTATTTCTTGCACTAGCTTTCCATAATGATGTAGAATATCAAACACGACTTCATGCTTGAGTGAACAGAAATATTTCTTGAAATCGATGAAAGTGGCATACAGGCTCATGCATTTTCATTTGGCTCCTTTTAGGATGTGAATCTGTTGAATGAAAGGATGTATATTGCTACTCTGCGGTGGGTTGGCACCCTGCCCAGGATTGGTTCCTGCCTTGTGCCCTGTGTTGGCTGGGATTGGCTCCTGCAGACCCCCGTGACCCTGTGTTCGGATTCAGCGGGTTGGAAAATGGATGGATGGATGTATATTGCTACTGAAAGGCCTCACATCAGCATAGTGCCAGCTCATTCTGTTCAACACACTGAGCAAACATGCAAGTTGCGAAAGAGGAGGAGAGATTGTGCCGCAAGAGAAAAAGACGTGAAGAGTAATATCTGAACATTCAAATAAAGGAGAGTCAGGCATCAACCTCTGAAAGAAAATGGCCTAGTTAAAATGATATCTCCATTTGAGCTTTAAGGACTGGCGCACTGTGTGGTGATCTCCAGTAATGAAAATGCCAGTGAGGAGCAAAGCTGCAGCCTTCTGCTTTACGCCACTTCCCACATTTTACATCGATCGTTTTATTTTTATAGCCTGTACTGCCTTCCTCATTGTAATGAATTAAATTCCAAAACTCTCTACATTCCTTTTATGAGAGGCTCTGAGAAAACAACACCATGCAGTAGGTTTTTGAGAGACGAGAGAATATAAATGCGTGTCTGAAAGCCATCCTCTAAAATGATGGTTCATGCGGCATGCAGTAGGGCAGTAGGCAGCCATTGGACCTTAAAGCTCATGGCTGTCAGATCAATTCCTGCCTTTGGCTCACTCTGTCACTCTCAGTAAGTCACCTAACCTGTCTGGGTGTACAATGAGCTTGTAAAAAGCCTTGGAAAAAGGCAACTGCTGAGTATATAATAATATTCTCTGTCTCAATTTCTTCATTTCATCTTCTTACACCTCTCTTCCTGGTAAGTGTTGTGGCATCAGAATGCCAAGCAGGTTAGCTGCAGACTTCACTGTTCCCTGCTACAGATTTTGGCTGTTCCTGGGGAACGCCTGTCTAGAGATATAATCCCTTCAGTGTGTCCTGGGTCTAAAACAGGGTCTCCACCAAGTGAGACGTGCTCTGAACAGCTTTAGGTGCCATCCAGTGGGGTATCATTACAAGAAGCCCAAATGACCTCCACTGGCTCCTCTCTATACATAGCAATAATAATGATGACAATGTACTACTTAATGGAGAAGCACTTGAAGATCTGCCACTTGCTGAAGAGTTCACAGGTGTTTGGTGCCTTAAAAGACATAACATTGAGCAACTGGAGTAGTACTGAGCATATAGATGAAGCAGCTAAGAAAGTTTGCATTGGCAATCAACTGCTGTCCTCGCAAAAGGCTTTAAACTGGACCTACACCACATCATGTGAAAGTTCTTGGCTGTCTCGATAGGGATTTGCTAGGCCTAATCTCATAGATCTTAGAGAGAGGTAAATGTGCATTGGAATATAACTAAGAACTGAAAAAAATACAGTAACAATAAAAAAAAGAATTAATAATAATATTAAAATGAGAGGAGAGATGATTTGGGCATTTAGTTTGAATGGAAAGTGTACCAGACATGACCCACTGAGAGAAGACTAAAGGGCAGTCCTAAGACTTTCTGATTTTCCTGAAAGCACCTGGATGTTAGAATTACATTATTGTTTTATAATGTATCTTTTATATATAATGTTAATTATTAGGTAGCAATTTATAAGATTTTTTTTTATGGCCAGTGCTATTTTGTATATTGATTTATTTGGGCACTTGCATTTTGTGTTTCTAGTAATTCATGGGCCAGCAACACTTTGTGGATTATGTTTTATTGATTTCTTCAGTGCCTTCAGGACCATCCAGCCATCCCTGTTCAGGGTGAAACTCAGAGATATGCAGATGGATGAGTCTGTGATGTTCTGGATAATGGACTGTCTGTCAAGCAGGCTGCAGTTTGTGAGACTCGAGGACTGTGTCTCTGATGTGGATGTGAGCAACACTGGAGCACCACAAGGAACGGGCCTGTCTCCTTTTCTCTTCACTGTGTACACATCTGACTATAAATATAATACCAGGTCATTACTCTTGCTGATATTTTCTGATGATTCTGCACTTATGGTGTGTATTAATAAGAGGGATTAGACAGAGTAGAGTAGCCAGGAGGAGAACTTGTTTTTTGGTGAAAAAAGAATTGTCGTCAACTTAACCTCTGCAATGCCAAGGGATTTGTTAATTGATTTTCACCATACCAAAGCGTCTTTACACCAGACACAATACAGGAATTGAACATTGAGGTGGTGTATTGCTACAGGTACTTGGGTGGTCAACATTAGCGACAGGCTGGACTGGTCTCAAAAGACAGAGGATCTTTATAGAAATGGGCAGAGCAGGCACTTTTTTCTTAGGCGACTGTGTTCCTTTCATGTGGGAAGTGACATCCTTCATATTTTCTACAACCTTGTGATGGCCAGTGGGATTTTTTACACTGTGTTGTGCTGGGCCGGTGACATCATATCAAGAGAGGCCCACTGAATCAACAAGATAATTAAGAAGGCAGGCTCAGTTATGGGACATGGTGTCCCATGGTGAAGGAGAGAATGAAAACAAAATGGTTTGCCATTATGAACAATGCTGCACATCCTCGCTCTGACACGCTAACACTGAGGAGTTTCAACCAACAAATTATTTCCCAGAAATGGGTCAAGAAACACTACAGTACTGGGGCTCCTTTATTCCTATGACAATACACCTTTAAAATGCTTCACTGGGACTGTGAGTGCTAAGTCAAAAGGTTTCTATCTTTTTAGTTATCATGCTATCAAGGTTTATTAAATGATGATGCCTGTAAATATTTTTGATGCTCTTCCTCATACTACGTTGTCATACAAAATAAAGACTGAGATTCATAATCGGAGTATTCAACAGCTCAGGAAATATATGGATGAATGCATCTATCTATCTTTCTATTTATCTGCCCATGGCTGTTGTCATGATTCAGTGCATTTAAAATAGCAAAAGGGTGTGAGGCCTTTAAAAAGAGCCAGAAATAGGCCTCACCCCATGGAGCCTGACCCCACACTCTACTGATGGCTTCAGCCTGTCTGGGCCCAAAAATATTCCAAATGTCCAAAGTAAATCAAAATTAACTTAATCGGAGTGGAACAATAAAAAAGAAGAAGCCCCATAAAAGCAAAAAAATGCAAAATGAGACAAATGGTCTGTCTAATAAAGCAAGCCATAGCAAACATATCCCAATTGCAATCTAAGAATTAAAAAACCCAAAACAGAAGCAATAATCCAAGAATGAACAAAATCAGTACTTGCTGTAAAATATACTATATGAGTGACAATGAAGCACTGAAGGATCCTCTCCCCTGTCTCACAATGTTATAGGCTAAAGGGCGGTCCTTCAGCTGTGATGTCAAGGTAGCCCCGCCTCTTCAGATTCCACCCACAAAAGAAAAGAACACAGGAGAGTAATTCATGCATAAGTAACAAATTAACAGGACAATTTTAACAAAATATACATAAATACAATAAAAAACCCTGAATATTAATACTCAGCAACAAGCAAGATGAAGAAAAATAAAATAATTATAACACAGGGAACACACCCTAGCTAAAAAATAACAGTGGATATACACAAGATGCTCATGACACACTACACATGACTTTATGATAGCCTTGCTTTAATAACCAAACAGAGTCTGAATTTTGCTGAAAAACAAGGATAAAGCTCAGTAACTTAAAACGTTATCTTCTGATTACAAATCTAATGTTTCTTATGACTTTTCTTTAAGCAATTTCATTAAACCTTGACTCATAGTATATTGGCTACTATATTGAATTGAATGAAAATGTAGTAGTGTGGACGTAGCCTAAGTTTTGGTGCAAGTTCAACTTTGTGCAAATTGTTTAGCTCACCACTATAATAATATTAACAATAACACAAAAGACAAAATTCTACACCAACCAACTAATATGAAATCCAGTGTTGTAAAGATGGGCAAGAACAGGAGCAGAAACCATTTAATATTTCAAACAAATTCAAAAAAGAAATAAAATTGCCCAAAGTGGGTCACAATATTCTCAGACTAATATTAAATAAAAGTCAACAGAGGAGAAATTACAAAACAAGACATTAAGCTAAAAAAGCATCTGAGAGACCAAGACAAAAGGAATGATGGACCGGGAATAACTAGATGTTTGAAGTTTTATAATCCCTTCAGGTGACTGCGGGCTGATTAGCCATAACATATAAAGGCCATGAAGTCAAGTGAAGCATATTGTGTATGTTTATGCGTTACAACGACATTCTTACTTGTAACAATACGAGGTGCTGCCCCTTTATGCGTCAAAGCAATTAACAATTAAAGTAGTAGTCAGGGGAACGGTAGACGTAAATCCTAACAAACAGCTGGTATCAGTTAGTGTACCAGCTGTTGGGATATAACATTACCTGCCATAAGTTTATATTTCATACTCACGTCAAGTATTATAAAATCTTTTCTGTTGAAAATCTATCAGTGTGTGTTTTGCCCAGAAACTAAGCAGTTGGTAAAGAAAAATGTATTCTTATAATTGGTCATTTCTACGTATTAGAAAATTATTATGAACACATGAGAAAAGTAGACACTATACTTTATTAAATACAAAGATGTAAGAGGAGTTAAAAAACTCATGCCTATATATTTTTATTACCCAGTATAAGCCATAGACAACCATTATCTCTCAAGTTAAAGTCTGGACATGCAGGAGAGTTGAAAAGAGATGAGCCTTTGATAAGAAGGGGAATGTAAACTCTTGGGTTGTAAATAATTGGTGAGCGCTGGGAAAGAAGGGAATGCAGGTAAGGGTTATCAGACAGATATGATGGACAGTGAAGAGTCTGACACACACCCAGCCGAGAGATAATGGTAGATTAATTAGGGGCCAGGACTAAAGCAATGGAATGCTAGAAGTCAGATGAGGAAGAATAATGACTGAAATGATAAGAATTGTAATAAAATTTAAAGGTGTCCATTTTCCATTAGGAAAATTCGAAGGTCTCAAAAAAATGATAGTAAAGATTGCATTAACGCAAATAAACGGAAAATATTACTCGGTGAATTAACGGAACAGCGAAAAGAGATCGAATAGTGTTTGAGGGTGTCTGGGGGAGAAAAGAGATAAGGCAGCAAGACAAAAGAACAGCTGCTGTACAGGCTTTTAAATGTTCAAAGCTGCACATACAATGCAGATGACGCAGCACAGCAGCAAGCCAGCAGCTGAACGAGCAATGAGGAGATACAAAAAAAACCAAAAACGGGGTTTCGGAGGAGCGACAGTGTCTCCTTGGGGTGTGTTCAGCCTCCCCCCCTTTACAACGGCACGTAGCACAGGCTTCGGGGTTGGTGAGCAAAGTGAGCAGGGGGAGAAGCCCCCTAGTATTGCAATAAGGGCATTTTGGGAAAATTAATTTGGTTCTGTTAATTGTAAGCTGTAACGTTCCAATAATGCACCAGTCATCTGTGATGCCAAGATGAGACTTACGAACGTTGCGGCTTGATGGCCTGGGTCAACCCATCATTAATTTATATTAAGATAGACTAGCTTTGGCAGATGTAATGGTGCTGTGGCTTGTTGATAACTGGCACATTGTCTTTACTATTCATTGTAACAGCTATCATGTCATGTGCCAGGTGATAGCGGCTACTCACTCAGACACTGGCACCTTACTCCTTTCCCTAACCACCAGGGTGTTATGATGATGTGCATAATCTAGCATGTTCAGTTACAGAGTGCAGCCTACTCTTGAATGCAGGTGTTGATGTCTCGATGTGTCAGGTGGGAGGTTGAACTACTCAGCCAATGAAGGTCTGTAGCAATGTAATTACATATGTATGAGTTTGATTAGCATGATCCATGTATGGATGTTTCAAGGCGACAACTGGGTGATGCTCAAGGCACATTGAGATATGCAGGCTTATATAATGATTGTAATTTATAAAGGTCAATTGTTTAGAAATGCACACATTACTATTATTTATTTAGTATTTATTATTTAAATGTCTACATTTCTATTATTTATTATTTATAAATCAGATTTTTTTCTGCATGCATTTTTTTCCTGTTCTTTGGCTTACACGTATTTTCAAGCTCAAATCCTTGCAAAATTTTATAAATTAGACCCCTGGTCATCATTACCATCAGATGAGCAGCTGCATACCACTGCCATCTGGTTATACTGTTATGTTAGAGATGGAAAGCTAGCAATGTTAAAGTAGGTATATAAAAATAAAGCTAGAATTAAAAACGTGCAAGTCAAAAATGACTGTCTTTTAGGTAGGCCAAAACAAGAACTGTGGACAAAATTACTGAGCAAAAAGACAATAAACCACAAAGGTAAGGTCAGGTCAGGTTGGGGAGCATGTACTGCTACAGTGCATTGCCTCACTAACCACACGATGAAACAACTTGGGATCCTGGTTGGCAACCCCCCAGGTAGACACGCAGTCCAGCCCACCCTCCAGAAATGACAATCTATCTGCCACAGCCAGGTGTTTCATGAGTGACCCCTTTGTCTGGTCCAGCCACTCAGGTCCTCAACAGTGATTATCCTGCCAGCTGGATCACTCTCAGGGGATATCGCTCCACATGCCCATAATACCATAACTAACACTCCCTCACAATGCTGGTAATGTGCCTCATTCGGGACTCCATGAGCATCCGCTCATTCAATACAAAGTCAAACCAGTGGTACCCAAAGACTCTCCAAAGAGACACAGTACCAAAGGAGTCCAGTCTTCATCTCAGGTCACTGGATAGTGTCCATGTCTCACAACCACATAGCAAGACAGAAAGCACCAGGACTCTAGAGATATCGGGAGCAGGGACGGCCATGCCAATATATATTGAATATAAAACAGAAAGAGAAAATAACGACACAGCTAAAAATGCAGCGACAAATTTAGACAAAAGTTAAATGCTTGTGTCATGAGCATAAGGCGGCTATGCAGTGTCCGCAACGGATGTGGCCATCCACCGTGCATAAGATACCATATTGACATTGGCGGGCGAAGGGGCCACCGATTCTTTCTCTGCCCAGGGTTGCCACAAGCCTAGAGCCGCCCCTGAGTACTGCTGCAATAAATGATTTCATCGAAGTGAAACTCACGTTTAATAACATACTTTAACTCCTATCATCATAAAAATGATATTACGTATACATCTCAGTATTTTAGTTATTCAGAGAGCTGTAATATCACAAATGTAATGGATTCTGTGTCCAGTTGGAGGAAGAGAGAAGGTTTAAGAAGCAAGTAGTGATTCACACACATAGAGCATATAGAAGATCAAATAAAAAACAAAGCATTTAACGTGCTACTTTAATTACAATGTGAGTTGAGAAACTGGTTAATTAAACGATTTTAAGATGAAGTTTATGATGTTCTGCTTTAATGACAAAATAAACTACTTGATTAAAGTGGAAATGTCGAGATTGAAGTTGACATTTTGTGCGTTTTCCCCACTGTGTGCCTTTTTTTTCTCTGTACCCTAATAAACTTTCATATGACACTCAGACGGTGGGCTACAACTCTTCTTTTCACGGCGACTTTGATATGTGACTTCTTTTACTTTTCCGGCACTGTGCGACTTTGTGAACGTGAGCTTTCAAGTTTCTCCAACACGCTATGTCACTCGATCTACTTCCTTTTGTTGATTATACTACGGTTTATTTGAACAAATAGTATATTTTTCATTTGCCTCCACTTGGTATTCGCTGAAATTCTTATATTTTCCCCCGTGCTTTTCCCATTGTCTTTTCACAGAAGGCTGAGCTTAAGGGCGATTTATATTGATTTGCATATTCATAGAGGCGATTCTGGGAGGAGTTGGGGCGTTACATAATGCACGTGCACGAGCGTTAGTTTTCACGCTGATTGGGATTTATGTAGCAGAAGAACGTGGAAGTTGGAGTACGCACAGATTCCTGCATCTGGATTTTTCTGTGCGTAAGCACATTTCGGCTTTTGTGCTTACGCCATGTTATAGTGCGAGTTCTACGCACGGCGTTATACATGAGGCCCCAGGAGTGGTACTCAGTACTACACCCCACACCCTAAAAGCTTCTTGCAGTAAATTATCTTCTTTAGATATCCACAGTTGCAAATGTCATTACACTTTAACAGTTTTAATCAGTTTAAAACATTTTTCTGGCAAATCTTCTTATATAATACACTACCGTGGCTGTTCATTTGTCTGTCCAGGATTTTAAATCACCTGTAGATCGCAAACCGTATGAACTATTGACCTGAAATTTGGTACACATATACCACGTGACGTCTGCTATCCACTTTCGGGGTGATGATTGACCTCCAACGTTATTCCGCTTTATATTTTTATTTTGTTTTATTGTAGAATCAACTCTCTGCAGTGGCCAGCAGGGCGGCATTCTCATCCCTACCATCTTCGCCATCACTTCCTCTACCTCTTCAAATCTTAAATCATTCTTGAGGCAGATTGAAGACTTAAGTGTCAGCTTAAGTGAAACATTAATGAAAACACATTAAGTAATTGCAACACAAACACTGACACCCAGAGTAGTTCCTTTCAATAACCTGACATCTCTACATTTCAATTTTTTTTCTGACGATTTCAATAGTTTCTAGGACATCAGGCTTTTTACAACTAGTATTATATATTCTCACACACATGTGCATGGGAGCCAGCCACAGGGACCAAAAGACGGGAATTCTATGCCCAGCCGGGAGTTGGTGGGGTGCACTCAACCCTCTTATTTTGTCCTTGCAGACCTGACACAGGACATTCTGCCTGAGTGCGACGACATCGCTTCCACCCCGGCTCTGAGGTCATCATTTCCTGTCCCGGTCCTGAGGACGACATCACTTCCTTAAATTTCTTCATAAAACCTAACTTCCTTCCTCCGTTGAGCAGTTCTGTTTTGGCCTCAGATCTGTACACAATTGTACCGAAACTTTGCCTTTTGCTGCCCCAAACCTTGTCTTGTGTTGAGGTTCATCTTGTTTAGGGGTTTTTTAATACCCAGAAGCAATTCTGGCTGCTCATTTTTTAATATTGATCTCTTCAGGAAATAACAAATATTATTAAATATTTTGCTATAATTTTGTTTTTCTTGGTAGGTGCCACCATGTTATGGGATTTATTGTCAGGATTCCAGTCCCTCTTGCAAAGGAGGTTTTGTATGACACTTTAAATATTGGTGCGATAAGCTGTTTAGCATCTGTGATTAAACATAAACACAAAGAGCATTTCCTCTTTTTTTCCAAATTCTGAGTTTTAAAATCTCTATCTTTCTCCTTTGACTATGATTTATCGTTTTCATTTCTGGCTTTGGTATTTGAACTATTTCTGGCAGTCTGACAATGAGTCAGTTCTAGGTCCATTATTCCTTTTTCAGTCCTGCTCTTGTCAGCTTTTTTGACATTAAGAGGGCTCTATTTGTTTGTCCCAACCACATTTCAGCCATCTATCCATCCATCCATTTTCTAACCCGCTGAATCCGAACACAGGGTCACAGGGGTCTGCTGGAGCCAATCCCAGCCAACACAGGGCACAAGGCAGGAAACAATCCTGGGCAGGGTGCCAACCCACCGCAGGACACACACAAACACACCAAGCACACACTAGGGGCAATTCAGAATCACCAATCCACCTAACCTGCATGTCTTTGGACTGTGGGAGGAAACCGGAGCGCCAGGAGGAGACCCACGCAGACACGGGGAGAACATGCAAACTCCACACAGGGAGGACCTGGGAAGCGAACCCGGATCTCCTAACTGCGAGGCAGCAGCGCTACCACTGCGCCGCCCCACATTTCAAAAATATATTAATTTATAGGGTCACCAGCTGTGCTACCTGTCTAAGACGGGTTGAAATCTAAATAATCAGCATAGACCTCTGCGTTAACATCTGCAATTCACCATGCAATGCAATTGTCCCTGTTATATCCCTTTTGGTATGGGATTTGTAAAAGCAGTGGTAATGTTCGGGATCAGCCATCTAATGAAATGACAGAGACATAGCAACCGGATGGACACAGACAGACACTTACCCTTTTATTAAGGAGGATTAGTGTCACCATGTACAAATTCTAGTTATGATTGGTTTATGGTGCAAGAAACCCTAGCAGAATTGGTTGACGTTAATAGTGGAGTTCCTCAGGGGTCAGTGCTGAGGTTGTTGCCATTTTAAATATGACTTGTAAAGGAAAATAAATAACAAGCTAGTTAAGTTTGAAGATGATACCAATCTAGGTGGATTTACACATAATCTGGAATCGATTGAGTCATTACAGAGGGACCTGGACAGCATGCGGGCCTGAGCAGATTTGTGGCAGATGAAATTTAATGTCAGTAAATGTAAAATAATACACATAGGAAGTAAAAAGGTTTGAATACACAATGGGCGGTATAAAAATCAAAAGTACACCTTATGAGAAGGATTTAAGAGTCATAGTGGACTCTAAGATATCAACTGCCAGACAGTGTGCAGAAGCCATTAAGAAGGTGAATAGAATGTCAGGTTATATAGCGCCCTGATGTGTGGAGTACAAGTATAAGGAGCTGAAGCTTTATAACACACTGGTAAGGCCTCATCTGGAGTACTGTGTGCAGTTTGGGTCTCCAGGCTACAAAAAGGACATAGCAGTGCTAGAAAAGGTCCAGAGCAGAGTGACTAGGCTGATTTCAGGGCTATGAGCTACACATAAAAATTAGAAGAGCTGAGTATTTTTAATTTAAACAAAAGAAGACTAAGAGGAGTCATGAATGACGGGAATTAAGTCCAGTTCATCATGACTGTGACTTTAAAATGAGTTCATCAAGAACACAGGGACACAGGTGGAGACTTGCTAAGGGTACATTTCAAACATTAGGAAGTTTTTCTTTACAAAGAAAACCATAGACACTTGGAATAAGTGACCAAGTAGTGTGGCTGACAGTAGGACTTTCAAAACTCAACAATGTTATTTTAAAATAATTAAGTTGATAGGGCTGATGAGCTTTGTTGGGCTGAATGGCCTGTTCTCATCTGGATTGTTCCAATGTTCGAATGTTGTAAAGTACAGTGACATTCTTACTTCTGCTAATCAATTTGCAATTCTCTGGCACCATTATTAGTGAATATTATTACCTTACCATGAAACATCTGTCTACCTGAACAACCCCAGAACATACAGTACAGGCCAAATGTTTGGACACACCTCCTCATTCAATGTGTTTTCTTTATTTTCCTGACCATTTACAGCACTCCATCACTCTCCTTCTTGGTAAATAGCCCTTACACAGCCTGGAGGTGTGTTTGAGGTTATTGTCCTGTTGAAAAATAAATGATCGTCCAACTGACCTGACTTCTGCACAACACAACTGCTGGTCCCAACCCCACTGATAAAGCAAGAAATTCCACTAAATAACCCTGATAAGGCACACCTGTGAAGTGAAAACCATTTCAGGTGACTACCTGTTGAAGCTCATCGAGAGAATGCCAAGAGTGTGCAAAGCAGTAATCAGAGCAAAGGGTGGCTATTTTGAAGAAACTAGAATATAAAACATGTTTTCAGTTATTTCACCTTTTTTTGTTAAGTACATAGCTCCACATGTGTTCATTCATAGTTTTGATGCCTTCAGTGAGAATCTACCAATGTAAATGGTCATGAAAATAAAGAAAACACATTGAATGAGGAGGTGTGTCCAAACTTTTGGCCTGTACTGTATTTGTCATTATCAAACAAACAGAATTAGGACCTTTAGATTATAATTATTAGGATGTGTTTCTGTTAAAGCACAATTGCTAGTATAGGCTACTGTGGCACAAGTCCCTATATTAGAAAATGAGTTTTATGTAACAATGTTTAAAATTCTTAATTCTTATTCTATTTATTTTTTTGTTGTATATCAGATCAACTCTGTCTTGGGTGAAAAGGTAAAGGTCCAAATGAAACAGGTTTATACACACAATCACATTATTACATTCATTGAGTAAATAGCATGTATGGGGCACCTGTCATGTCACTTACTTTACTGCTACTGTGATTATCAATGGTAACTAAAAACGAGGGCAGGTTTTACTGCTCATCACATCCCCCAGTTAACATTTCCCTTGATTTCATTTCCTAAACCAAATGTTTTTTATCCTGTTTTCACAGGTTTGTCTTCTTTGTGGATGCCTTCAGACTTCATGAACATACCTACAAATGTGCCTTACTTATTAATTGTATTTAGTATATGTGTTAGTTTTGTTTATTAGTTATTATTTGTGTCTACAAACTGTGTACTTTTTAGATGGCACCCCAGGAGGGAGGGCCACTCTTAATTCACTTCAGCTATGTCATCCCGCTGGTTTGATATTGCAGTCAGCTGAGTTCCTTCACCAGGATAGATTTACCTGATTAACATAAAATAATTTCTCAACTGAGATCCTCCACCTGTGCCCTCGACCCAATACCAACAAGTTTTTTCAAAGAAGTATCCAGCGTGCTAATTGACAATATTCTTGACATAGTAAACTCGTCATTAGATACGGGGTTCTTCCCAGACTGTCTTAAGACTGCTGCAGTTAAACCCCTACTCAAGAAAAATAATCTTGTCCACTCTGATTTTGAAAATTTTAGACCCATTTCTAACCTGCCTTTCTTAAGTAAAATTCTAGAGAAGACTTAATGACCACCTCAATAAACACTATTCTTGATAAATTTCAGTCAGGTTTGAGAACAAATCACAGCACAGAAACTGCACTCGTTAAAATAGTAAATGACTTGCAGGTAAATGCAGACAGAGGCCATTTATCTGTTCTTATCCTCTTAGATCTGAGTGCCGCATTTGACACCATTGATCACAACATTCTTAGAAATCACCTTAGTCAATGGGTGGGTCTCTCTGGCAGTGTCTTAAGTTGGTTTGAATCCTACCTGACAGGTAGAAAATTCTTTGTTAGTTGCGGTTATTACAACTCAAAGACACATGATATCCTATATGGTGTTCCACAAGGCTCTATCCTGGGTTCGAGGCTCTTTTCGATCTACATGCTTCCGTTAGGTCAGATTATCTCGGGGCACAATGTGAGATGCCACAGCTATGCTGATGACATATAGCTGTATTTATCAATAGCATCTGATGACCCAGACTCTGTAGTTTCACTAACACAATATCTTACTTGTGTTTCTAAATGAATGAATAGTAATTTTCTCCAGCCAAATAAAGAGAAAACAGAAATTTTAGTGATTGGCAATAATGGTTATAATGAGGTTATTAGAAATAAAGTTGATGCATTAGGATTAAAAGTCAAGACGGAGGTAAAGAATTTAGGGGTAACTGTTGACTGTAACCTGAATTTTAAATTGCATATTAATTACATCACCAGGACAGCATTTTTTCACTTGAAGTTAGACCTCTTATATCATTGAAAGATGCTGAGAAATTAGTTCACGCTTTTGTTTTCAGTCGACTAGATTACTGTAACGCACTCCTCTCGGGACTACTCAAAAAATACATAAATCGTTTGCAACTAGTGCACAATGCAGCTGCTAGAATCCTAACTAGGAAAAGAAAATCTGAGCACATTTCTCCAGTTTTGATGTCACTACACTGGTTACCTGTTTCATTCAGAATTGACTTTAAAATACTGCTTATGGTTTACAAAGCCTTAAATAATCTCACTCCATCTTATATTTCGGAATGTCTTACACCTTACACTCCAAATCACAACCTTAGATCCTCAAATGAGTGTCTGCTTAGAATTCCAAGAGCAAAACCTAAAAGAAGTGGTGAGGCGGCCGTCTGCTGTTATGCACCTAAAATCTGGAATAGCTTGCCAATAGGAATTTGCCAGGCTAATATAGTAGAGCACTTTAAAACACTGCTAAAAACTCTTTAACATGGCCTTCTCATAATTTCATTTAATTTAATCCTGATACTCTGTATATTCAATTAATTGTCATAACTATTCATGGTGGCTCTAAAATTCGTACAAACCCATACTCTCTCTTCTGTTTCTTTTCCTGGTTTTCTTTGGTGGTGATCACCACCTAATCAAAGCACCGTGATGTTCCTACATTGATGGATTAAAAGCCAGAAGTCTACATGACCGTCATCGTCAAGTCCATCCATGAGAACCCTAAATACAAAGAGGACTGTTTCATTTATGTTAGGTAAAATGCCCAGAGAGGACTGGGCGGTCTCGTGGCCTGAAACCCCTGCAGATTTTATTCTTTCTCTCCAGCCGTCTGGAGTTTTTTTTTTTTTTTTTTTCTGTCCTCCCTGGCCATCAGACCTTACTCTTATTCTATGTTAATTAGTGTTGTCTTATTTTAATTCTTACTTTGTCTTTTTTTTCTCTTTTCTTCATCATGTAAAGCACTTTGAGCTACATTATTTGTATGAAAATGTGCTATATAAATAAATGTTGTTGAGTTTGGGTCGGGATTATCGTGACAATTTTTAGTTAATAATTCATCTAGTTTATTGGATTATATCAGTTCTGTTCTTGGATTATGAGTTTGGACCTCCCTTTTAGACAAATCCTTTTCTGCTATTTTTCTATTTTTTGCCTGTGAATTTTTACTTTACAAAGATTCATTATTTCCTTTTATTGGCAAGTCAGAGGTTTACGGTTACCGTCCCCCTTGAACTTTGTGTATTTTTGAAACTTTCTTTGTAGTTTGAACTTTAACAGCTGGCTATCCAGTTTGGGCCTGCTTGAGCTGAAACCCTGAAGGTAGTAGTTGGGGACTTGTTGACTAGGGATGAGGGTCTTGTGTGGTTCATTTTGGAGGCCCCACACCTACTTTTTCTCTGGTTTGGAACTACAGTACACTTATGTCCTTAATGTCCTGCTTTAGGCATTGATAAAGTCGATATAAAGTAATATAGTTGAGTAAATCAGTGAAAATTAAGAAGGAGTGTATTTAAGACTGAATCCAGTAGGCACCTCTTTACTGAAAGAGTTGTGGAAATCTAGAACAAACTACTGAGACATGTAGTTGAAGCAGACACCTTGTCATTTTAGAAGGTTTTGGATGAGATATTGGGACAGCTTAGCTTTTACCTAAACAAATGAACCTGTTGGATTGAAAGGTCTCTGCTTATTTGTCAAAGTTCTTATGTCCTTAGGCTCCACTCCAATGCAGATGCCACTCCTGGATAAAAAAAGCACTGGGACAATTTGGAATTGGCAGTCATCTTAACACACGTGTTTGGGGATATGAGAGTACAAGGGGAAAAGCTCACTGTTAGAGGCAATACAATAGATAGACAGATAGATCATAAGAAAAGCACTATATGATAGATAGATAGATAGACAGATAGTGTCACACACGTGTGAGTAGGAGGCAGGTAAAGGGCCTATGTAATAGTAATTCCATGACAGACCAGAGGGAGGCGGGGTGCACTGACTGTCTCTATTGATTCCTTGCAGACAACTCTCAGAAATCCCACTGGGTTCCGGCCCCTGAGATGATGTCACTGCCGGTTCCAGTCCCAGAGATGATGTCATGTCTGGCTCTGACCCCCAGAGACGACATCACTTCCAGTTCTGGCCCTAGAGATGGCATCACTTCCTTAACCGGCCTTTAAAGCCACCATCTTAAATCAAAGACTTCAGTTCTGTTTTGGACTCCAACTTGTGAATTTATCACAATTATTTAAACCCATTTTGCAGCCAGGGAATATTATACGGTTGGCTGCCCCAATCCTTCATGATGTGTTTTGGTCATTATTCTGACAATAGATAGATAGATAGATAGATAGATATGAAAGGCAATATATAATAGATAGATAGATGGATAAATTTGAAAGGCACTTTTATAATAGATAGATAGATTTGAATGGCACTATATAATAAATAGATTGATATTAGAGGCACTATATTAGAGATATATAGATTTGAAAGGCACTATATAATAGACAGCTAGATAGATAGATGTATACAAATGTGCCTTAGTTATTAATTGTTTCTCGTATTTAGGGAGTTTTCAGTGTTACTTTTCAGAAGCTCACAAAGTCGCCCTGATTTCAGAGCTGCCATGGAGGAGATGTAGGTCAGAATTCTCCTCTCATACATTTGGGAACAACAAGGCACAAGCCAAATGAACTTGACTTCTCTCTGCACGCAGGCTTAAAGTATTATATTTAAAAGAAAAATAAAGAAGCTAGAGAGAGCAGCCGATTACTCTGCTTCCATGTTTCCCATGGGTAGAGTTCTCAAAAAAGAAAAAAAAAAAAAAAACAGTATAACAAGAAGCATATTCCAGTCTAACAACGTGGGAGATTTAGGGACTCGAGCCACTGCCCTCCAGATTAATTTACACTCCAGCAACCCCCAATGAAAGTGACAAGCTGATGGATTTCAGAGCATGCTGGGAAGCAGCATTTTAGCATGGTGGCAGCATTAGCGCTGGCACTAAAGCAGCTCATTAGGCTTGGGGCTCCTTCGCTCTCTCACTCTCTTGCTCTCTCTCCCACAATTCACACCTCGTAAACACTTAATCTAATGTAAAATTTTGCCAGTCTCCTTTGCTAAATGCCAAGTCTCCTGATGCCGCTTTAAGACGGTCGGTTGACCAAGGTGAAACAGACATATGTTGTTACCCTGGCCCATTAAATGAGTTTAGGTGAGACTGCTAAATGCTGCCAGAGTTCTCTCAAGTGGCACAACAGAGTTATGCCAAGGCAGAATAATTGTGTTTAATTCTTGTGGCTGAGTTTACACTGCCTGGAACTGCCAAACAAAAGGAACGCGTTATAACAAGGCGTTTTATTTTTAGCCCCCGAAGACTGGGAGTTACAATAGTGGAAGTGCGTCAAGGAACAGAAGCTTTTCAGGGCCCCCCTTTTTTTTTCCTTTTGGAGGCGACAAAACTGTATTGAAGATTAAGCCTGATTTGAAATTCGGAAACCTATTCATGAATTCTGCCAGCATGAGGATTTGATAAATCTTGAAAAGAAAAAAAATACAACGTATCATATTCTCTTTTATAGAAAGAATGTGGACCCACTAGTGTTCAAGAGAGGTCCTTTTTGTCAGGATGAAAATGCAATTTGTATGCATGGCCTGATAGAATTTTATAAAGAATTTCAAAACTGTCAAAAGACAATTTCCTTTCAAAGCGCTAATACAATGCAGGCCTGTTAGCAATCTATCAAGCTCAGCCTATATTGTTATTTGTATAGCGCCTTTAACAGTTACCAAAACTCAGAAAAGTTACTGAATGTATACAATGAACAATTCAGAATGTCCAATGGCTCTTTAAATCTTCATTCCTTTTATTATAATGCTTTTCATAGTGAACCTCATCAGTCAGTCATTTTCTAACCCATTTAGTCCTAAACAGGGTCTTGGGGGAAGCTGGATTTTATCTCAGCATTATAAGGCCAAGACAGGAACATACCCTGGAAAGGGCGCCAGTCCATCGCATGGTAAATACACACACATCAACCACACACCAATTTAGTATCACCAATCCAACCAACCTGCATGTCTTTGAACTGTGGGGGGAAACTGGAGCACCCCGAGGAAACCCACGCAGACATGGGGAGATCATGCAGACTTCACACTGGAGGACCTGGGACATGAACCCTGGTCTTCTTACTGCGAGACAGCAGTGCTACCACTACGCCACCATGCCGCCCAAACATCAACAGGCAGTGTCATATTCAAGTGTTCATGTCAACCAAGCAAAATGCCAATGTCATTGTAAATCTGAGGGATACAACAATCATGAACATCATTTCATGAAGTTGTGTTCCTGCATCCTTAACAACAATATTTAATTGAAGAAAGAGAAAAGTGCTTTGGTACTGGCAGTCATGGGATGGAAAATGAACGTAACATAAAGTTTTCAAATCCATTTATTCCAATGCTGGGTCACAGAAGGCTGGGACCCACCCGCATCTGAACAAGGTTCATGGCAGACATTATATTGGGGCTAAATAATTAGGATTGTCCAATACCTGAGTAGCCAAAGGAGGACACATTGAAAGTCCTTAAAGTGATAATTGCTGGTATTGTACATCCTCCTCTTTAAAAATCTTTTTAATGAATAGTTTTATATATTGTCACATGTGTGTGAATAGGGGACAGTTTAATGGCTCAAATGATTAACTAATGCCCTTTCTCTACCTCTCTCTGTGGACCAGATGATTGACAACCGTGACACTTCTGACATCACCTCTGGTTTCCGCCTACTTGCATCCACCTCTTCCTGTCCAGGACCTTTATCTCTGGAAGCAGCGCCATCCTGAGTCAGTCTGATGGAGACTCACATCGTTTCAATGTTTTTTCCCCATAACGCTTTAACACATACTGTATTTTATTTTGAATTTACGGGTTGGCCCTCGTGGTGCCTCTCTATATCTCTAATCTCTTTATTTCAGTCATATTATAAGGGGGGTTGGGGATTACAGTTTCGAGCAGGCTGAGGTTGACTTGGGTGGAGTGGTGGTTTCAGACTCTGAAGTGTCAGTACATGACAATTTACTGTCTGTACTCAAGCCCTTTTGACGGAATGGTGCCAGTCTGCCATGCAAAAGTCAGACATTTTCAGGTTATTAGTTTGCCTGCCAGACAGACAACATGAGGCCCAAATGGATGACATGTTCTCTTTATTCTTGACATCTGGCAACCCTATAAATAATGTTATGGGTAGTTCTGGTTAGGACTCTATAAAAAGACTGAGCAGAACCTGAAGTGGTACAGAGGAGAGCAGCTAGGTTTTAAGGTACAGCCAGGAATATTTCCCTGATGTGTATTTTTCCATTTTATTGTTGTTTTAGTTCATTTTGAATAATTATTCTTTTATTTTATATATGCTAGTTTTGCTTATTAGTTATTAGTTGTGCCTCCATACTGTGTACTTTTTAGGTGGCACCCCAAGAGGCAGGGCCACTCTTTATTCACTTTAGCTGTGTCATCCTGCTGGTTTGATATTGCAGTCAGAAAGACAGGCCCAGCAGTGAATCACTGAGTTTGGGTTGAAGTTTACTGTGAGACTTGTTAGTTAATGATTTATCTAGTTTATGTTATTTTATCAGTTGGATTGTGAGTTTGGACCTCCCTTTTAGTCAAATCCTTTTCTGCTATTTTGAGAATTTTGTTGTACTTTTCTATTTTTTGCTTGTGAATGTTTACTTCACAAAGATTTATCATTGCCTTTTATTCACAAGTCAGAGGTTTATGGTCACCCTCCCCCTTGAAGGTCATCTTGGTGTATTTTTAAAACTTTGTTTGCAGTTTGAATTTTAACAGCTGGCTATCCATTTTGGGCCTGCTGGAGCTGAAAACCTGAAGGTAGTAGTTGGGGACTTGCTGACTAGGGATGAGGCTCTGGTGTGGTTCATTTTGGAGGCCCCACATCTACTTTTTCTCAGGTGTGGAACTACAGTACACTCATGTCCTTAATGTCCTGCTTTAGGCATTGATAAAGTAGATCCAGCCTAATATTTTTGAGTAAACCAGTGAAAATTAAGAAGGAGTGTATTTAAGACTGAATCCAGTAGGCACTTCTTTACTGAAAGAGTTGTGGAAATCTAGAACAATCTACTGAGACATGTAGCTGAAGCAGAAACCTTGACGTTTTAGAAGGGTTTGGATGAGATATTGGGACAGCTTAGCTTTTACCTAAACAAATGAACCTGATGGACTGAAAGGTCTCCTCTTATTTGTCCTTATGCTCCACTCCAATGCAGATTTGACTCCTGCTTAAAGAAAGCACTGGGACAATTTGGAATCGACAGTCATCTTAACACATGTGTTTGGAGATGTGAGTGTACAAGGGGAAAAGCTCACTGTTAGAGGCAATACAATAGATAGACAGATAGATGGATAGATAGATTGATAGATGGATAAGAAAGGCACAATGTAATAGATAGATAGATAGATAGATCAATAACAAAGGGTTATATGATAGGTAGATAGAGAGACAGATGATGGATAGATAAAAAGGCACTATATGATAGATAGATAGATAGATAGATACATCCATAAATTTCCTGAGCTGTTGAATGTTCAAATTGAGGGTCATGAATCTCAGTCTTTATTTTGTACGACACCTTTCACTGTGTGAGGAAGAGCATTAAAAATATTTACAGGCACCGTCATTGAATAAAACCTAATAGCATGAGTAGTAGAATTGTGAGTGATCAATGAATTAAAACCTTTTCTTTTATCGAGCACTTCCATTTTGCAGAGTGTGCCTGGCATAGTAACTGTGCAGAGATGCATTCATTGGAACTATGGACTATACCAGAGCTAAAATGTTACTTTAAATATGAGCTTAGTCTCTGTTTTCATTTTCTATAGAGAATAGAGACCACCTCCACCCATCCAGCAGGCTGTGTCTGTACCAATTATTCAAACTCAGCTTTAGGGTGACTGGGACTGCAGAATATCTGAGGATTTATCCTTGGCTGCGATGCCAATCGGTGACTTGCAAATGTAAGAATTATATTCTGTAAAGAAAATAAAGACGATACAATGACAGATGAACTGCAAATGATAGCAATCAATCTCAAAATGTTTAAGAGCACCTCTGATACATGAAACCGCGGTGCTGTGCTTTGTAAATCCCTTAATAACAATTTTCCATAGGCAGAAAGAAGACGAGCTATTGACAATGGCACTTCTGTGTAAAGGTGTGTTACATCAGCAGTTCCATTTCTTTTCTTCTGAGCGAATGAAAAGTTAAAGCAGCAGGCCACAGTATAAGGTGTGACATAAGCCACTGATCAAGGGAGGCGGTAAGTGATTCACCACATGCTGTGGACGGGAGCTGCTCACCCTGTCACTGAGCTTGCACAATGGCTTCCATTGTATTTCTGCTCAACAATGTGCCAACTATATAAAGAACCACGGAAAGAGAAAAAGTAAAGAAGGCCCCATCCTGAAACAGCCCTTCTACTTGTTGCGGCTTTGTCTAATCTGGCATCAATTCTTTTTCTCCACAGGTAGCTCATCCGTTGAAATCCATAGCTCACTATTATCATTCCCTTCATGCCATTCGGAGACGTTTACAACCAGAGCCGGCTACCTTATGTGCACGGAATGCTGTGCTAGCTGATGAATACCAAAGAACGGGATAGTTTGATTTGTATGGAAGCTGTGATCTTAAGCTGAATGTTTTCAGGTCAGGTAAAGCATGCCACTTTGTAGTAATTTATTGCCAGCAAAAGAGTACTGTTCTTATTCACGCGCAAAGTTTTCATAATCAATCAAAAGCAGACAGCTTTATAACTGTTTGCTATTAACGGGAATTGGTAAAGCCGCTGTTACATTAATGGAACATCTTCATACTTGTTACACTTTCATTACAGTGTCCATTAAATCCATGTATTTGACAAATGAAGTCACCTGCACAAATCAATTATGAAAAATGAAACAATCCATTATAATAAATTAGAAAAAATGAAAGTGGAAATTTCCAATTAACTTCGTTAGATCACTGGCAGTAAGCTTCAGCTTGCTGAGATAACAAAACCCCTTGGACAGATTAATCACAAAGTAAACTTCATGTATTTATTAACAACGCTTGCTTTATAGATGACACTTTTTGTTTTCATTTATTTGACTATAATGCGTTATACAATTTTAACATAGCAGACACTCACTCAAATACATTATATAAAATCTCAGCTGTGTCTGTCTATCTGTTTGTCTGCAACACAATACATTTTTTTGCATTCTCACAGTGGAAGTGTTACTGCTCTAACCAAGAACAAAAACTATAATGTGAAAGGTAAAGGGCAGGAATTTATACTTCGTCTGCTTTTTTATCAAGTAGGGGGGAGTCTACTGGCTTACAAAATAAGGGTCAAGAAAAGGGGGCTGGGATTCTGTGAAGGTCTTATCATGCAAAAGGTCCTAATGCTTGCAAAGTCTGTATTAGATGGCCCTGTTTTGTTGCAAGGCCAGTTTTTAAAGGAAGCCAGAATGACTTCAGTATGCAGGTAGAAGAAGACATTCAGGGATCTTCTGGGCTGATGATCTCAGAGTCAACCTCCCTAGCGGTAGACCTGAGCTTCACTCACGCAACTGTATAGACGCATCTTGCATAAACATCAGACGCAAGGATTACTCGGGCTATAAAAGTGCCAACAGAGTTAGTGGTGAGCATTGCTCGGAAAACGATAGAGGTGTGTCTTGCGTTAGTGTCAATCCTGAGTGTTACCCAGGCAACGATGCAGACACGCCTTCTCCTGGCCTCAGAATGGTGTCTTCTAAGAAACTTGTTTAAGCAGCCCAGGTGTTGCACACTCTTGACAGTGATATAAGAAGTGATGATGAAGTGATGCAGTGAAACTGAAATGGACAGTGAAATCAAAAGTGATTCTGATGACTCTGAAAGTGACGCTCATGTCAATCGCACATGTGCAGTATGCTGTTCAAAAACTGATCAGTCTGGAAAGAAAATCCACAAGGAATCACATTACTATTGTTCTGACTGTGACGTTGGATTCTGTATTTCATTTGAGCTTCAAGATATATTACACAAACGACACATTTTGACAGTATATACAGTATTATTCTTACTATTATTATTATTATTATTGGTTTCACTATTATACTTTCTACACTTCTGTTTTACAGTAGAAAGATGAGATTTCATAAATATGTCAATTTTCAAGCCAAACAAATGCAATGCTTTTTACGTGTGTTTTCAAGAACAAATGTAATGCTAAGGAGGCTGCGGTAGAAACAGACAGACATGGGAGTTCTCTGGATTGTTGTATTACAGCCAGGATTATTTCCCTGCCTTATGTCTATTTGCCTTTTGTTTTTATTGTTTTCATTGTTTTTGAAATATTTTTCATATTGCCGCACATGCGCATTATGGGAGTGTATTGAGGGCTCCAAACAGGACAACAACAGGCACAGGTTAGGTAGAAGCTCATGCATTTCCAATGCAACTTACAACATTTGAGACACAATTGGTTTTAATTCTTTTGTTTTGTCCAGTTGCAGCACAAGCAGGTGAAGTGACTTAATGATGGTCATACAGTGCTAGGATTTGAATCCACAGCATCAGAGTTTGAAAATCCAAAGCATTAATCACTACATCATACTGTCACATGTACTAACTTCTGTTCCTCTTCCAGTTCAAGAGTGGAGGAGAATCACCCTTAAGACCAGCAACACCCCTTATAGGACTCCTGGGAAGTCCCAGCCATTCAAGTCCAGGATCTGAATAAACAGTGCAATGACTAGAAGTGGATGTTCATTTTTGGAACTGTAACTGCTGGAGCCACAGAAGCATGGAATCTAAAATGCCTTAGAAGATTCCACAGTTACATTGCAATTTTCTGTTAGTTTATTTGTTTTTTTGTTTTTAGTTTTGCTTCTAATAAATGGGGACCCCAACACTTTATCATGTCTTGTCCCTTTTATCCTTACAATGCGTTGTCTGTTGACATTGTTAAGTTTATTATTTATTTCTGTGCCATGCCTTTAAATGTTCTTACTTTCCTTTTGTTTTGTGGGTGGAACCCCCAAGAGGCAGAAACACCATGACATCACTGCTGAAGCTCCGCCCTCAATCTTTATATGTGAAGCTGCAGAATTGACGCTTCAGTGGGTCATTGAGTGTTGTCAGGGAGTTTTGTTTGCTTTCTGGTTTCTTTAATTTGGTGAATTTTCATTTCTCTTCTTGGATTACTGCCTCAGAATTTCATATTTGGGACTTTTCACCTTAGATTGTCTTTTTAGGCAATGCTGTTTTTGCCCTTTCATCCTGTTTTTGTGCTTCTTTGACTGCTGTTTGTAAATAAGCACTTGATTAAAAAAGATTCTTGTCTGAACTTGTCAAATTAAGACAGAGGTTTGTGAGTTCCTCTCTCTTGTAGAACATTTTTGTATATTTCTGGAATATTTACATTTTGTTAATTGTGTCCTCCTGGCCTTCTGATCTTATCACCAGACTCTTCTTTAGTGAATTACTTCATGATATTATATATAAAGACGCTACATTTCTATTGACATTTATCTGTTATTTTTAAGATTGTATAGATTTATTTGTTCATTGTTTTTACTTATTCTTTAATATTATTCCCTAATCTTGTTTTTCTTTTCTTGTAACTTTCTCTTCGACATCTTGTAAAGCACTTTGAGATATATTGTTTGTATGGAAATGTGCTATGTTAATTAATGCTTTTGTTGTTGTTGTTTTTGGTTTTGAACTTTTAACGCCAGCTCCTCATTTTTGGGCCTGTGCAGGGTGCAGCCTGCCCTTGCAGCTTGGCAGCAGGCTGCTTACGGTTGAAGCTATACCTGGGCAGGCCTGCTTTTTGGCACTTTTAGGAGGCCTGAAACCCTTTTGTCAAGTTTCTGTCACAAATACACAACATGGATTCCATTACAACCCTTAAATGTGATCCCAAGTGATTAATTCCTTCTTAAAGGTAATTTCTTTGTTTTTTGATTATTTGTTTTTATTTTGTGCTTTGTATTAGTCTACTGCATGCTGCCATGTTGGTTAACTAATTAATGAAGTTGTTGAATGAGTCAAGTCATTAGGTTTACCCTCAGGTGCTGTAATTAGGCCAAACGGTAGCATCCAATGGCGGCAGCACCTAATGGCTATAAAAAACGGAGGACGGGCATTAGTTAGCTAATTGTTTAATGTGTTTTTGCTCACCATTCTTTATGTGTAGTAGTTTAATTGTCATTTATAGAAAGTTGTTTTGCATGGCAAGTTGTGGCTTTTTACTATGGAGAATCAAACAGATCGATTAAATGTTCCGAGGATACTGTACGAATGCTGCTCAGTTGTTAAGATGTGCCTACAACTGTTGTCCTATTAGGTGCCAACTCTCACAAACTTGTCTTGTGATTCTGTTGTGGTTTGGGTTGGCTTGAACTGTTCATTTCAGAGGTTCTGTACTCACTGTACTCACTGACACCTTGGCTTTCTTTAAAATTTCACTAGTTGAAAGGCTAACACTTTTAAGTGTTATAATGGTGTGTCTGTCTTTTTTTAGTAATGATCTTTTTCTCATCATTATGATGGCAGTATAGAGAATGAATCCCCTTGGGATTAATAAAGTATCTATCTATCTATCTATCTATCTATCTATCTATCTATCTATCTATCTATCTATCTATCTATCTATCTATCTATCTATCTATCTATCTATCTATCTATCTATCTATCTATCTATCTATCTATCTATCTATCTATCTATCTATCGAGTGCAGTATTGTTCAGTGCTAATTTATACAGACAGAGGGTTTGTAATCAGCAAACGTTCGGATACCTGTAGGAATTGTTTGCATCAACTTTCAAGGCTTTATTAATGTCCATTGCTACAGAAAAGCTGTAAATCGTTTCCTGAAAAATGCCTTTTTCTGTAACTCTGAAAATGACATTATTTTATATTTTTAGTAGTCTAAAGTCTTTGTTTTAACACCTGGTATCTATCTATATCACCTGCGCTTCAGAACAGGTCATCCACCTGAAGCTAAGCATGTTTGGGGCTAGCCAGTACCTGGATGGGTGACCATCTAAGAAAACCTCAGGCTGATGCTGGAAAAGGTGTTGGTTAAGCCATCAGGGGGCACCTATCCAGTGGTCTTAATGTAGATCCCATTGCCCCAGTGCAGTAATAGGGACACTGTTCTTTACAAATGGAACTGCCCTTTGGATGAGATGTAAAACCGAGGTCCTGACTCTCTGTGGTCATTAAAGATCCCTGGGCATCTTTCAAAAATAGTAGGGTTTATCTGGATGTCCTGCTAAATTTGTCATCATGGCCTCATCCATTCGGGCCCTGTAATCATCCTCTATCTGTAATTGGCTACCTCTCTCACTCCTTTACTACATAATAACTAATATATTGTGAGTGTACTGATGCAATAATGGCTGCTGTTGCATCATGCAACATGATGGAGGTGGCTGCAGTGGTTCCCCTATGTCTATGTAATGCGCTTTGAATAGTATGAAAGTGCTGAATGTGGATCCCAATGCCCCAGTGCAGTGACAAGGACGCTGTGCTTTAAAAATGCCACTGTCTTCTGGATGAGACATAAAATAAAGACCCTACTCTCTGTGGTCATAAAAGATCCCTGGGCATCCTTTGTAAAGAGTGGGATATATTCCAATGTCCAGGCTAATTGCCCCCCACGGCTGTGTCCAGCAGGGGACGCTAACTCCCCGGGAATAAATTCCGTAGTAATTGCAGTGTGTTACTTAATCCAAATCTATATACAGTAGATAGAAAATAAAAGACAATACCCCTTTTCTTGTGATACGGCGGTAAGAAATCACGTAGGAGAAATAACTTAGTGTTGTTTAATTTTAGCTTACACTGCATATCAGATGAATGAAGCCAGTGACAAAATCCGGTCCAGGAGTGGGAGCCTGAGGCGCAGAGTCTGTCGATGTTGTCATTAGAAATGTGCAAGGCATTTTCAGGAACAGGTGGCGTTATCTCCCATCTGTTCATTGGCTTCAAAGGTGTGCCAGGCAATGGTCCAAGGCTTTATACTCTTTCTTCACGTGCAGGGCCCCTTTAGATGAGCATGCAGTTATAAACAAGGCAACGATGCTTAAACAAGGATACAATTCCATGCTGACTTAACAGATAGAAATAGCACACGGTTACATTATCTCCCAGTCTGACTGAATGCTGTTCCTCTGTCCTAAACCATTGCTTGTCTGGCAGTGCTAGGTGAGCCCCTGTGCTTAATCTGGCTATGTGTCAGCTCTGCATGTTAGCAGAAAAAAGCAGATTTTATAAGATAGATTTGTACAGACCACAGTGACATATCAAACTTATGCTTACAACAGCCTAGTCATTCTAACCCCCTAATCATGCCCTGTCTCTAAACTTCTCACTACACTATATCTTTCACCACTTCACCACCTAAAACCTAATGTGTGGTGAGTGTACTGGTGCAAAAATGGCTGCCATCACATCATCCAGGTGGATGCTGCACATTAGTAGTGGTTGAAGTGGCTCCCCTACTGTCTATGTAAAGTGCTTTGAATAGTGAGAAAAGAGGTATATAAATGATCTATCTATCTATCTATCTATCTATCTATCTATCTATCTATCTATCTATCTATCTATCTAATAGTGCCTTCACATACATCTATCTATCTATCTATCTATCTATCTATCTATCTATCTATCTATCTATCTATCTATCATATAGTGCCTTTCCTACTTATCTGTCTTTTTCAAAGTGACAGACATGTATGCTTTAAGTCTACTAAAGATAACTCCAGAAATATGACTGTTGCTGTATCTGCACAGAGATGTTCACAGATCCACAATTTGTACATTATTAGTATTTATCAAAAATAATTTAAAAGAGCCATATATTTATATTTTGTTGCTGTAGATTTTTTCAAAGATAACTTAAATGCTGAAATTTCTGTAAATCATGTCAGGCAGGCAGTTTAACCATTTTAATTTGAGTTATGCACCACACAATGTTCTCGATACAATCAATTGTAGCACATGGTGTGTCATCAATCAAGTTCAGCTTAATTTCTGCAGGCTTAATTAACTTTTCAGGATTTCATTTCATGTTATTTCTTTTTTCATATAATGGAGCAATTTATCAGTGTTTTGGGTTGAAATTTGCTTTTTTGTTTAGCTCTTGTTGCCTAAGTTTTCAGCTGCAAAAGGAGAAATGAAAGGCTGTGTTTTAATGTAAGAGCATGTTTTAAATGTGCCTCAGCAGTGGGTTCACAGTATGCTGTGGATGTGGAAGCTATTTAAGTAGCAGAGCCATAGGAAAGATGCCGTCTTTATGCAGTGCCACGCAAGGAATCCACTCCTTCACTGATTTGTATTGGAAACCCTGCCGAAACATGACTCAGTACAAAGTCGATAAAACACATCGACATCAGAAAGGTTCACAGCTCACCTGCCAGCACCAAACCACACACTATTCACTGCCACTGATTGTATTTTATGGCAGGCGCAGACGGAAGCACGACTATAGACGACTGTCTTAATCGAGCACCTCGAGCTAAAACACTTGAATTCAAGCGATTGCTTTCCTCACATAAACAGCTGTTTTTATTCATGCTGTGGCCCAACGCTGGTATGGCAGTCCTTACTGCCAAATCTGAACACAGGACAGACACAAATAAAAAGGCTTGTTTGTAAGCTTTTAAGATCAAGGAGAATGACAAGGAATAAGAAATGCTCATTGGGGAATTGCAGGCAGGACACAGTAACGCTAGAGCAATGGAGAATGAAACTCATCACTTATTTGTTCAAAGGAAGGCCATCAGATTATGGTAGGCAAAGGTCCATTTTCATGTGATGCCAAAAGACACGTGCTTAGAAACTAGGAAAGAAAGAACGAAACGTGGGACTAATTGAGTAAACATAACCAATGATATCATTTTATAATAATCAGCAAGAGATTTGAATTTGTATTTAGCAGATTTAATAAATAAATATCAATAAGGTAAAAAAATAAAATCAATTTGGGTTAAGATTAGGATTCTTTCTTAAATCCACTTAAAGAATAAGTTTCTCATTTTTCAAATCAAAGTTATTCATAATTATGGTACGTATTAATTTGCTACATTAAACTCTGCTCTAAAGTAAAGAGGTTATTGGGTATTGACACACATCTTGAGGTTACACCCATATTGCAAAACAGTGCATCCATGTTGTTTTAATAAGGAAAAAGAAAAAAAAATACAAAAGGCAAAGCATTGTTACAATAATATCCAACTGCAGAGCCAGAGTACGTTACGTCACCGCAGGTCTATGCCAGCAGTTATAGGACAGAACTTAAGTTTAGGGTTAGTATGGTTAGTGTGTAGGATAAATGGTTATGGTTAGGGATTAGTTTTGTTAAGGTTAGGGTTTGCTGTGGTTAGCGTGTCAATTTGATTTGTGACAACCTAAAAACGTGTATTACCTGGTCTAGACATGCGATGATGTCACTTCCACCCTGAAACTGTTGGCGTAGACCTGCGGCGATGTATGGTGGTGTCGATGAGCAGGTCAATACATCTCCATTGTTGTGAGTTTCAGCGATTTTAAAGGGCAGACCAGCTGTAATCCTCATGTTTTTGCCAACTGCCCCGTTTGTCTTACTCTGTAGTACCTTTGCTTTCTCTGTTCTGTATACAGTTAGACAATAGCAACATTAAATAAATCACATTTATGATGACATAAGTACTTTCACTTTATTGAGGATACCCCCTGCTCCAGGCTGGAATGAGAGAGTAAGAGAAAAGACTGAGGAAGGCGTTGCAGGCAATGAAATGACAAAGACTGAACAGACATCAATGACACATTAAGTGTCTAAACAGCAGAAAGCTGGTACGGCGTATGGGTGTGTAGTACCCCACATCAAGTCCTGCATCCATCCATCTGCATAACCTGCTAATCCAGTGCAGAGTGGCTGACCAACTATCCCAGCAAGCATTGGACACAGGGCAGGAACAATCCATGGAACGGGTCGCCGTCCATCGCTGAGGGAACTCGCACACACACACTGTAGGGTCAGTTTACTTTAGTTTGATCAGGATGACGTTTAGTAAGTTCAGTACAGCTGTTTTAATATAGGCAGAGTGCCTCACAGTACCAAATCCTACATGAAGTGTGCATGATGCAGTGGGATATGGAGCACTGAATACACTCACTCAAAAAAATTGTGTTCAGTTCTTTTATTGCTACATCTTTAGCAAGAACAAATCATCGTGCATTGAAAAAAATTGATAATTGAATCTGCTTTATCGTACACTCTGCCTTTTTCGGAGGGTTACTTTTTGTGATCACGTGTGTGCAAAATACAGCACGGCGATAGTGGCTTGCTTTTCAAATGGACTAAGGCATTTTTTAAAAATACAATGCTGGGTAATCAGTTCACTTCTGATTTATTGTCATATGTATGAAGTACAATGAAAGTGCTGTGTGCTTTTCTCACTACGCTGCCACTCACCATGCATCTCAGTTTGTGGCCTATGGGTGGGTGGCACTTCATTGTCATAATTCTGTGACCACTGCAAGCACACAAAATAGCAAGAAATGTATTCATACCTTGAGAAAACAGGATCAAGAATAGGTGATAAATTATTTGTTATTATCACAGGGATGCCTCATAAACATGTAGGGCACATTTTCTTTCACTTCAAAGTGAACGTTTTGATCAGTTTTAATGGTTTTTCCATCATATATGGACACAAGGTTCCTTAGAGCCCCATTGCAAAATGCAAGAACAGATTTTTTAAAAAATCTATTAAAATGCTTTACTTTAGAGCACAAGTTTATGTGGCAAATTAAAATATACCACAATTGTGAAAAAATTATGTCAACATGAAAAATACAGAATTTATACTTTAACCAACTTCCCTCACAACATCGGGAATGAAGCAGGAACCAGCCCTGCACTGGGCGTCAGTTCATTGAAGTAAAGTTAATTGACATTTCAATACAATTTAATAATTTCCACATCTCCTCTGTTTCATGTCTCTTCTCCTTTAATTCTACATGCATTGCTTAATTTTCATTTTATTTATTTGTGTTTGTTTCTTAAAAAACAAATAATGAATATTATTTCAACTATCAATCGTTAATGAACTATTTGCCTTAATTAATTTCAGCTATTCGTAAATGTTGCATTTCAAATTAAATCATTGCTTTATCAAGCGCTAAATGTTTCCTGAAAAAGACTCCCTCTCACACTGTGAGCTTAAACAAGTATCTCGAATATACAAGACTGCACACAGTTCATTTTAGCATAACAAGGAAAAAGAAAACCTCTGAGATTATTCATGGAAAGCACTGGTGTCAACAACACATCACGAGTTTCAGAATAAAGTCCCACATTCTCACTGCAGCAGGTGCTGTGTTCTGCAGGAGCCGCCTCACTGAAGGAGCCCAGAAATAGACAATGACTATATTTTAACTCATGCAGTTCCACACCAGTACAGTACACACATACCAGGAGGTATTGTATATTTAGATACTGTATATGTGAAGGACACTATGGGCCGCAGTTCAGGAAAAATGTATAGATAAACTGGCAGATCCATTAGTGTGTGGAACAAAACAAGAAGTTTATATCATTGCCAGGTTCAGTAATGACAGCTTAGGAACTGCTGCAAGAAATTTTCAGGACGCCAACCAGGCCGTCCCTTTCATTCACAAAATAAAGAAAAGCAATAGAAAATAGAAATCTTTGGCGTGTGTCCCTCCTTTGGGAATTCAAACCAAGCATTGTCTGTCCATCTTGTGGGTTGCTCTGGCTAAAAGTGACACCCGGTGTTTTAAGATAGTGGGACTGGAGGGGGCGGCGCTAATTGCCTTCACAGGGTAGCTAACTGGGCACTGTGAGGAAAGAAGGAGAGGACAGTGTTAGCGGCAGCACCCCCTCTTGTCTCGGCTAGTTATTACATACCTCGACTAAGCCAGCGAGCATCTTACTGCCCTTGATAAGGTTAAAATGACTGGGACTGATAAGAGGGGACAGAGTCACTAACTGTCTTTCTCTGTTTCCCTTTAAAAATGGAGGAGAAGAATCCCAGTGAACAATGACATCACTTCCGCCCAAGTGTCACAGATCCTTTCTGGTATCTTCAAAATATATGGTGCAATGTGACTACATTCAGCACAGTTTTTTCACTCAGTAGATACTTTTATCCAAAGCAACGTACACGATCAAGTAAACATCAGTCTGGGGGACTATTTGTGACCAAATGTTACAGGACAAGGTTACAGAATCGATAACCACAAGTGAAGAGCTCAGAATAAAACACAAGATAGTTATAATTCTTAGGTCACAAAACCTAACAAGTACAGTAGAACCTCTGGTCACAAACGTTTCCGAACACGTATAAATCTGGTTACGATCAAAAAGTTTGCCAAAATTTTGCATCTGTTCACGACCACACGCTCTGGTGGTGAACAAAAACACTGGCGACCTGTTTCCCTATGCGCCAATGATTTCCCATTTTCTTTTGTTTGCGTATACAGGGCCTAACAAAGCAGCTGATGTTGCAAAAGGAGTTACAATGTTAACCAAGCAGAGGCCTCAAGTGCTGGAAGAGGTGGAAAAACTGTTGCTAGCGTGGTTGAACAAGAAGCAACTTGCAGGGGATAGCGTAAGCGAGTTGATCATATGCGAGAAAGCCAGGGAGATTCATAGCGATTTGTTGAAAAAAAATACTTCTTCGAGTGGCAAAGGTAAGGAATTTAAAGCCAGTAGAGGATGGTTTGAAAAGTTTTGCAAGAGAAGTGGTATTTCATTTTTTTTCCCCTGTGCTTAAAACTAAAAAAAAAAAGAAGTGTTTACAGTGAGCGGTTCGTCAGGGTCTAGTTAGTTTTCTCTGTTGTTCAAGTTTTTCTCAGTGTTATTCAATGTTTTTACATTTAGTTTACTATTACACTGTGCATTCTATGGTATAATTAACTATTTTTGTGGTAAAAAAAAATATATAATTACATACAGTTCGTACTGTCTGGAATGGATTATTTGTATTTACATACAATCTTATGGGGAAATCACATTCGGGTTGCAACCAAATTGGGTCGCATCCAGAGTTTTGGAATGAATTACGGTCGTGACCAGAGGTACCACTGTAATATGAGTTAGTGTCCTAACAAGAGATTCTTCAAACACTTCTTAAACACACTGAAGGAGTCAGAACTTTAATAGAAGGTAGGCAGCTCTTTCCACCAACTAGGAGCTACACATGAAAAGAGTCTGGATTGAGATTTGATGCCACACAGAGGTGATTTCACCAGATGTTGTTCATCAGCAAACACAAGTGGTTGAGAAAGAGCACAGGACCTCACGAGTGTCTCCCTATACATAGATACTGACCCACTGACTACTCTGTAAGCAACCATTAAGATTTTGAACTTCATGCGTGTTGTTACAGGAAGCCATTATAGGAATCTGAAAATTGGAGCGATATGTGCCCACCTCGGCGGCTGGAACACCAAATATGCCGTTAAATTTTGAATCATTTGCATTGACTTTTAAACACATGCTATTAATCCTGCCTAGATGTACCAAGACCCAAGCCAGGACCAGGAATTGTGCCACATACTCTCTTGGATACAGTCTGACCTTGTGGATATGAATCTGCAGGACCAAAAAACCATCGCAACATGGACAATGAAGAACATCTAGTCATCTGTAACCACCTCATGGTTGTGTACTGACTTGGCGGATGTTAGTGATAATGAGCTGAACTGAACAGAGATGGGATGCAGAATAGACGGATAAGCTGGGATAACAGGTTGAGCTGGAGATGTGTTCCTACATCATTGATTGCGGTATCAATAAGATATGCCAAGATTCTAGCTAATAATGTGTGGTCCTCTGGAGGGAAAGACAGGTACAGTTGCATGTCATCAGCCAAGCACTGGTAAGTGAAACCATGAGGTGTATTTAGAGGAGAAGAGAGGGCCCAGCACTGATCCTTGAGGCACCCTTGTACAAGCCTGGTACATTCTTGACATCTTTCCTTTCCTGTGCACACAGTAGGGTCTGCATAAGAGGTAGGACTCAAACCACCTGAGGGCACACCCAGTGATGCCAAGGATAGAGAGACTGGCTGACCGTAATGAAGGCAGGGGAGAGATCTCACTGAACTCTGAGTGCTCTTAGTGTACATAATTCCTTAAATTTCTTTCAAATTTTACATTCCACTACATGAGAACATTTGATCAATAGACTCATTTCTTCCTTTTATGCCACCATATTAACTCTGAGTGTTTTTATTTCACAGAGTTCTTTAAAGGTTCTTTTAAATTATAGATTTCAATATCTGAGCAGTCATTAGAGTAGAATTCTCACCAAAATTTTGCATGCTTCATTATGTGCATCTGTAATGGGATGTTTGACATAAATTATACCTATGAAGGTATTACTGAATAGGTGAAATTAATATTACGCATTTCTTCATTCCTTTTACGTTATGCAGTTTCTCCTCATGTCAGCAGTACTGTAATGATAATGAATTATCCAAGTTTCCCCAAGCTACATGGCCTTTGTTTGCAATTTCTTCCAACTTGTTCATTAGGTTTACTTTAGGAAATAAATAACTAGTGAGAGAAACAAAGAAAGAACTGCTTTTTTTCTTTCATTTATTTCACAAAACAGCCTTGTGCTAGTAGGTCATGAATTCCCTTCTGGGACATCCTGCAGGATCTGTTGCCAGCACTGTGGCCTAAGGAGCTGGACTGGAAAGTGACACAAAGTGACAGGTACAGTCTCCAGCAGTGACTCACCGTGTGGATGGGTGTGTTCTTCTACCAAATGTACAAAAACATACAACTGAGCTTCACATACACAACAAAGCATTTTGGTATAGTGCCAGGGCTGTTCCTAGCCTATTTGGGACCATATACCCATGCTGGGGACCCCAGCTCTCTTCTTTGTAGAGGATGGGGTCCTACAATAACCATGGGGCCTAAGCAGTTTCTTAGATTACTTTTTCCAAGCTATGACCCAACATAATACTCAGTGCTGGTGTTAGGTTATTTTGCACCCTAGCCATATTAGTATGCCAACCAACTATTCTGTAGCTAAGCCCATCAGCTGGGGTTTCCCTCCCCTTATGATCTGTACTCTATACCTGTCATTAAATGACACTTTATAAATAAAAACATCATGGGTCTTTGATCGATTTTGAAAAATAAATTGGAGATACTACAATATACAGTATATTATGGCCTGCAGGGGACATCTTCCATCCCACACTCCAGACACAATTGGCATAGTCTGCAGAATTTTATGGCTGTAAGCTTGGCAGAGATCTGCATAAATACATTTGAAGTGGCAGCTAAGCAGCATAGGACTTTATTCTTTTCTTATTTCTTCTCTCTTTTCCTGTTCCTTCTTACATCCACCCCAGGCAATCTTTGATCTCCTTCTTTTCCAGCTCTGAATGTCCAGGGTGTGGTGGTGGAGGACTTTTTTTAGCCAGACCTAGGAGTACTCCCAGCATCAGGGAGCACTTCTGGATCAGTTAGAACCTCCAGCTGACTGGGGAACCTCCTCCAATGGCGCCCAAAAGTTCTCCTCTCCACAACCGCTGTACAACTTCCATGCAGCATTATGGGTACTCAGATAGGAGCTATGTTAGAGGGATGTTGCCACCCAGCATACTGCAAGAACAACTTGACATAGTCTCCCAATGTCCTTCCATTAAGTCTGAACAGAAGTCATCTCAGCCAGGATGCTGATATATCTGCAGTGTTCATCCATGCTGACCTCCTAGCTGATTAAGGCAACACCATTCAGCCCACGTAGAATTGTAACAACATATGAATGATTTACCTTTGCAAACTAAATATCCATCCATCTGTCTGTCTATCCATCCACTATCAATTCTTCTCAACAGAGTTTGTAGTCACTGTACCTGAAGCCTGTCCAAGCAGCATTGGACACAAAGGAGTAACTAGGCCTGGAGAGTGTGCAGTGATGTATTGTTTTATGCGTCTTATAAAGTTTTGAGTAAAACTAACTAGGAGGGCTGACAGTGATGTCAAGAGAGACGTAATGGAATCAGAGGCTTTATTTTTAGAATTCTTAACAGTCCATCTTCAAGGTCATTTTCTGCTTGATTTCCAGACTTGTTTACCAGACAAGACTATTTTTTACATGAACTGAAGGTTAGAGTTGACATCTCATCACATATGCAGCCTTGCACCCTTGCCTCTGTCTTTTGTTATTTAATGAATTGTGTAAACTGCTTTCACCGGAGAACACATTTGGGTGTGGTGCCTGTTTTGTGTACGTTTTGTTGTGTGCCTCATAAATGGAGTATCAAGTTGCTGATCCACTTAACTTTATCTCACGATAAGAGGGTGCCAGAATAAAATACAAATAATTTACCATTCTCTGTCCTGCTGATTATTTTACATTTGGCCACATGTTTTGGCACTATGATTATAATTAAATTAGGGAATAGGTACAAATAACACCGTAACAGAGTTTAAAATCCATCCAGCCTAGACCGTAGACCCTCAGAATGTGTAGCCTCATATGCTCCCACCGTCCAATACTGAGCAGGGTTGTACCACTGTGCCATTTATTCAAATAGGGCTCTTGGGGCCCTTGATAATAAACACAAGCAAATGGATGTGACATGAATAATGTGGGATTGATAATAACAAAAGTAAGGGGGAAAACATGGCGGGCAGAAGATCAATGGACATTCATCTAGAAAAGTTTAAAGAAGCAGGCCGGAAATCAGCAACCAGTCCAGGATTTTACAATCACTCGGTACAGGCAATGGCAGACTGGCCTGATATTTGTTGAAATATGAGCAGAGCTGGGTTTGGACTGGTGGGAGCTTGGTCAGTTCTGTGCAGGGTGGGCAAGCTGTAAAAAGCACTGCTTTGTCATAACCAGGCTAAACTGGCATTGTGTTGATGTGTGGGTGAGTAGGACATGTGATGCACTGGCATCCTGTGCAGAATCGGCTCTTGCCTGATGTTCCTGCTATAGAAATCTCGGAACTGGATTATAGAGACTTGAAAATAAGTGTCAGTTATGCGATTTATCTTATTTGAATAAATAACAAAAAATATTGGCAGTAGATGGTTATGTAAGCGTTGTTCAGTGGGGTGAGGTGGAGGAAGAGTTTCTTATTTAAAGGAATACCACCACCCAAAATAATATTTTTTATATTTTACTTACCCCACGTATTGTAGCGACGTCTGACAAACATTTTCAATCTTAAGTCTTTTTAAGAACGGGGATCCAAAAAAATGTATGATATAATAGAAACCAATAGTGACCAATGCTGTACAACAGGAAACAATGGGAAAAACATCCAAAAATGTCATGTTTGTTACCTGTGTCACATAATCTACTTGTCAGTTATCCAGCTGTATACTCAAAACGTGCCAAACACCTGCATTTTTTTACTAAAGTTTTGTTAGATAGACACTTCAAGAAAAATTGGCACACATCATAAAGAGAGGCTGGGAGCATGCAATGAGACATTTATGAAACCCACTACATAATAAACCACCTCAGGATCCCAAATCAGGACCCGAGTGCAGCCATTCAATGGGTGACACCTCTGCACCACACTAGTTTAAATGGAGTGGAGCAGTGGGAGGAGGGTGGCTGGAGTGCCAGTCCTACCACCAACGCCCAAGTTTTCCCTGTAAATTGGAGGACCTGCTTCAAGAGCTCCATGCAGGTTAATGCCAAACCCAGGATGGAGCAATTGCAGCTCAATGACCTTACTCAAGGGTGCAACAGAGTGCAATCACTTCCCTAGCCATAGGGCCACCACCCCACCCCATCATAAACAGAAGAAACATAAACACGTTTCTTCCTTCCAGCACCTAAAACAAAGGTCAGTATCCATTCCTCTCTGTCTGTATGCAGCTAGCATAAACAGAGAAGGCAAAGAACCAGAATATCACACTCCTTTGATTATTAAAATGGCAGAATCATTTGGTTGATCCAAATTATCAACTACAGACAGGGCTGGATTAACTATTAAGCAAAATAAGCACATGCTTCGGCCTTCAAAGGAAGGGGGCACCATAGAATTGTTCCATTGCCAGATTGACCAATGAAAATAATTAATGAATTAATAAAGATAATAACAAAATAGTAATAAAACAGGTTAATTACATATATTAAACTTGTAAATACAACAAAATTAGAATCTAGTAAGTGTCATATGGTTCACCAAGTCTCACATCATCGTTCTTGTCTTGGTCATGTCGACTGTCTTGTTCAGTCGTCCACTGAGAGTGAGTGCAGCTCATATATATGGAGGCACCAATGATCTTTTAAGTGCATTGGGCCTCTAAAGGTCTTAATCTGGCCCTGGCTACACATAAGTCATCCAAAAAAGCCAAACATTAAAAAAGCAGCAACACAAAGCGAGAGATCATTGAGCAGAACTTCCCAACTCCTTTCAAATTCATGGTTGTCAGTCCAGAACTGCAGGACCTTGTCTGTTTCAGCAGAAGTTCACTGATTGGGCATCAAGTGATGTCAGTGACTCCAAAATGACAATAAAGTTTAATAAGAATTCAGCAATGAGCAAAGAGTTTTTGGATCATGAGGCGTCAGAACCTATCCTGGTAGCTTTAGGAAAGCTAGGCAGAAATCTCTATGGGTGGGCTGCCACTTATTTGCACATCTTTGGGGTCGGTTTAAAGACATGTTTCTTTGAAATATGAAATTGTGAAATCTTTTAATTTTAAAAAGCACCTCACATAAATTCCCTAGCACTCCTCTTGTTTTCTTTGTTTCAACCTGGTGAATCGATTCCTTCCTTACATTCACATTTTTCCTTTGTATTGAACAACATTATTGAATTTCAAAAATAACCAACCAATTTATGGAGCGAAAATGAATTACTAAAGAAATGTAAACTCAAAGATTGTGTGAGTCAAAGTGCAATTTGTAAAGGTGTGCTTTTGAGCTGTGATGCTGACCCTCACTGGTTAGCCTCTGGTCTATTAACCCATATCAATATATGGATTTGTAATTAAATTATGGTTATAACTGAATTAAGAGTAGCTGGACATGTGTTAAATACTCATGACTAATTTCATTGAGAGATTGTAGTTGAAAAACTTTAAAAAGAGGAAATATTTTTAATTGATCGACTTTCGTATGCACGCTGTATGGATTCTCCTGAACCAAACTACCAGTGGGAGACTTGTCTGGCATATCTGTGAGGGACAGGCTGAGCTGGTATTTGTTCTTTCTCTATCCCTTGAAACATAACTGGACAAGGTCCTTGGCCTTTGGTGAAGGAATTCATGAGGTTTGCTTCCTTGTCATCAGGTTTCTCAATGTCACATTGCTGCAGTGATAGTGACAAGTAAAGGCTGTGAAACATACTGGGAGGGAGCACGGTTTCCATCTGTCCTTCCATCTACCCAGTCTCATGTGCATGTACATTGGAATCATCTGGACAGCTCTGGTAATTTGGTGGACCTGCCAATTCTGGTATTCAATGGCAAATGGCAATCAATCTCTACAGGGCCACAGTGACCACAGGGCCCACTAGAGGACATCAGGCCCTCAAGTCACCCTCATGAAGTCTGTTTCTGATTGTTTGGTCAGAAACATTCACACCAGTGACCTGCTGGAGGTCATTTTGTAGGGCTCTGACAATGCTCATCCTGTTCATTTGCCCAAAGGAGCAGATACTGGTCCTGCTGATGGGTTAAGGACCTTCTACGGCCCTGTCCAGCTCTCCAAGAGTAACTGCCTGCCTCCTGGAATTTCCTTCATGCCCTTGAGACTGTGCTTGGAGACACAGCAAACCTTCTGGCAATGGCACGTATTGATGTGCCATCCTGGAGAAGTTGGAGTACCTGTGCCACCTCTGTAGGGTCCAGGTATCGCCTCATGTTACCAATAGTGACACTGACTGTAGCCAAATGTAAAACAAGTGACAAAAGAGATGAGGAGGGAAAAATGTCAGTGGCCTTCACCATTCATGTTTTGGGGGTCATCTTATCCTTGCCCCTCTAGTGCACCTGTTGTGTGTGTATGGACCTACACAACTGTATTCTAACTAGGGTGCAAAGGATGGAGCCTGTCCAGATAGAAATGGCCACAAGGCAGGAATCAGCCCTAGATACACGGCTGTACTAATGCAAGCCCAAGTTTATTTTTCTACACTGGTAGAGATGAATGACTTTCTCGTTACTAACAAACACAATCAGTAGGATGTAGGGCAAAAATAGAAAGTGACACTTTTACTTCATGTGAAGGGGGATGGATGAGCTAATAAAAGAGGCTTCTTCTTATCCCCAGAGCTACTGTGCTGCTTGCTGTTTTAACAAGATGTCAGCTCCCCTTTTTGCTTTGTGCATCTGTTGCTGCAGCACTCTTTCTTTCTTTCATTTTTTTTTTGCCTAATGGACTGCTCACCATATTTTGACTGCGGCTCAGACTGTACATCTCTGACATCAAGTGGACAACACAACATGAAACACAAAATCCTACTTGAGGAGTGAAGATTATGGACAGGCAATCAAATCACCGAGCAGGTTTAAGTGTCTGAGAGGGCTGGAGGTGTGAACTTCACTGCTTATGTTTGTTTATTTATTTATTTATTTATTTTCAAAATGCATAATGCGTATTGCACCTTAAGGACACAAACTGTAGGTCTTTCAAGGCAAACTTAAACAGTTTGAATGATTTGTTTTTTTTTTAAGGATTAAATCATAAGGTGAGGACAAAGTTTGCTAAATAAACTGAATTAAATTATGGACAGTGATTCTGCATAATTAGTTTGAGTAGTTGATGTACTCACTTTGTGTTCAGGAAACATAACAGAGTTAAGGTGAATTAAACAAATGTCTTTCTGTAGAATTAGAGTAACCAAATCCCTTTCGTTAAGCTTAAATTACATATTGTTTATTAAACGTTTCTCTTTTTTAGTTGAGGATTCATATTTTTTCTAGTCAACCCAATTGAACTTTATTTCACTATATATGAATGAAACCACGTTTTACAGTAGAAAGATGTAATTTTTCAGGCCATAAAATGCAGTTTTTTTACGTTTAAGGAAAAAATATAATGCTGAGGAGGATAAACGTGTAGCGGTTCACTTTTTAGCACATACATGAGTATGAGTATAAGAATAAAAAGAAAAAGATGCTTTCCTAATATAGGATGGGTGATAAATTGGCTTCCACAACCCCACAAAGCCCACAGCATTTGAGAAAAAAATTATTAAAAGTCATTAACTTTCTTTTAAAGTCTACAAAGGTGTTGGGATCTCTCAGTATGCGCTGTCAACAAAAGGGGCTGTTCTTTATGCAAATTATCAAACATTATGCAAATTTGGGGTAGTCATGAAGCAGAGGAGGGGAGGAACATTGTGACTGTACCTATTTATAAGAAGGATGATATTCAGGATTGTGCAAACTATAGAGGAATAAAGCTATTGACACACACAATGAATATGTGGGAGAGGGTTATAAAGAGGAGGCTTAGGGAAGAGACCACCACATGGAAGGAGTCGTTTGGTTTGCATTGAGACAACTTATAAAGAAGCATCAGGAAAAGCAGAAAGAACTGCATATGGTGTTTATAGATTGGGCTTATGATAAAGTGCCACGACACGAGGGCTGAATATGCATGAAAGAGAAATGTTATGTGAGGACTGTCCAGGATATGCATGGGGGAGTGAGGACTTGGGTTAAAATCCATATTGGGGTATTAGATGAGATAACCTATTAGAGTAGGTCTGCACCAAGGATCTTCTTGAAATCCTTACTTCTTTGATCTGGTTATTGATGTGTTGAGTGATGAAATGAAAGGACAACTTCCCTGGTTCATGATTTTTGCTGATGACATTGTGTTGTGTAGCACCAGTACAGAGGAAGTGGAGAGGAAGTTGGTAGAATGGAGAAAGGCTTTGGAAGATGGAGGATTGAAGATAAATGGGAAGAAGATGGAATATCTGAGGTTCATTATGATGATCAGGGTTCAGATGTTAGCCTGCAGGGAGAGCCATTGAAAAGAGGGGATACATTTAAATATCTAGGATCAGTGGTAGGCCAAGATGGAGACCTCACGTTCACAAAATCGCACAGTGCCCGAAATAAAAAAGAAGTCACATATCATAGTCACAATGAAAAGCCGAGTCATAGCCCACCGTCTGAGTGTCATATGAAAGTTTATTAGGGTACAGAGAAAAAAAAAAAGGCACAAAGTGGGGAATAAAGCACGAAATGTCAATTTTAATCTTGAAATTTCCACTTTAATCACGTAGTTTATTTTGTCATTAAAGTAGAACATCATAAACTTCATCTTAAAATCATGTAATTTACAAGTTTCTCAAATCCCATCGTAACTAAAGTAGCATGTTAAATGACTTGTTTTGTACTTGATCTTCTATGTGCTTTGTGTGTGTGAATCACTACGTGCTTCCGTTCTTTCTCTTTCTCCGACAGGACACAGAATCCATTACATTCGTGATATTACAGCTCTCTGAATAATTAAAATACTGAGATGTATACTTGATATCACTTTAATGACGATTGGAATGAAACATGTTATTAAACATGGGAACACGGTGGCGCAGTGATTGTTCATGTCTCACACAAGATGCTGCTGCGCCATGCATGACCTTCGATGAAATAAATTATTGTAGCAGTACTGTCTCTTTCAAACGAACTATCCTTCAATTCCTGTCCTTACTCTTCTTTCTCCAAATACCCAATCACCACACAATCAGCTCTGTAATAGACGTTAAGCCATCTGTAAGCTTACAACGACAATTCTTCAAAACTTTTAAGGAACATTGAGATATCTTCATAGTACGTGTTTAATTATTCTATCCGTCTATCCTTCCAGTGTCAGCCTCAACAAATATACGGCGCAAGGCAGGAACAATACGTGAACTTGCTAGCGCTGCAGCACCGTGTCCTCACATGTTTAATTATTAGCAATACAGATTATTTAAATGAAGTTAAAGTTTTATCTGTATAATATAATCAACATATTTTGCTGCATTTCATCTTAAAAATGATATCGTCATCATATGTAAATACGCACTTCATAAAGTGGTGCAGGTTGTGCGATATTATAACTGTAGTGCAAGTTTACAGTGAGGTGATTGTACTTATGAGTACAAACAGTTCTAAAAAGGAGCACTTGATTGACTGTTTATAGTTCTTGGGATGAAACTGTTTCTGAACTGCGAGGTCCAAACAGGAAAGACTGAAACGTTTTGCCATGGCTGAGGCGGCGTGGGCTTGATGCTGTATCCCGATAATTCTCTTTCGGATCAGCTGCTGCTGTGATTCCCCACTCAGATACAGCGATATAAATACTCCGAGTGGTGCAGTGAGAGTAATATGGAAAAAGATGATCCGCTGTGGCAACTCCTTAAAGGGAGCAGCTGAAAGAAGAAGAAGAAGGTGCTGTGACAGTAACAACGCTAAAGCAGTTAGGACCAGTTCCCTGGTCCATTATATTATTACAGGTTAATTACAATCAGATGCATTACACTTATAAACAATATGTGGTTAGTTTCAGTGTATTTATAAAGCCGCTTCAGGAATGTGGATCTAAGAAAGAAAGATAAACCACACAGAAACAGTACCATTGCTTTGACGCTGGGTACCGCCAATCTGCAAAACCGAGAGGAGAACTTGCATACGACAGGGTATGAGGTACCGTGGAAAAGTGCGTGGCTTTACGCCAAGTGTAGGTTTTATACATCGCGATTTGAACATGGAAATGTTCTTACGCAACATTTCTGTGTGTACGCACCGTTTATACATGAGGGCCCTGGATACTGAGATGATCCACAGAATTCAGTGTGCAGAGAACAATTGGAAGAAGGTATCAGGAGTATTGTGTGATTGAAGAATTAAGGCAAAAGTTAAGCTTTTAAGACAGTCTTAAAACGGCAATGTTCTATGGAGGTGAACCATGGGCAGTAAAGGGAGCACAGGACAAGTTAGATGTGGAAGAAATGAAAATGTTGAGATGGATCTGTGGAGTTACAATAAGAAATGAGACAACCAGAGAAGCAACAAATGTGAGAGAGATATCTACGAAAGTACAGGAAAGTAGGTTAAAGTGGTATGTACCTGTGATGAGAAGAGACAAGGAATATGTGGGCAAAAGAGTGATGGGAATGGAAGTCCAGGAGAAAACAGGTTAGTCCAAAGGGGAGGTGAATGGATAAATTAAAAGAAGATTTGAGCGGTTGGGAGAGGGTTGATCAAGCACATCAACGTCATGTAAAAATGGGAAAAGATAAGGAACAAGAACAAGGGATAATCATGTACATAAAACCTGATTATTTTTTTGAATCAACCTAATTTAATTGTGTATTGGGAAAATGGGAATACCATGTTTTGAGGATAATAAAAGTTTTAATGTTGGGAAAGTTTACCATAAAATAAGTGAGTAATAACAACAGTTCCAGAGATGGATTATGCTTCTATTGAAAGAAAAATAATCTGATTGCATTGTTTCAACATGAATGGATTGTGTTAGTGTGACATCTGACATGTTTAAGTCACAACGTGAACTAAAAATCTAACAGCAAGCATAATCATTTTAAGTTAAAGTAACATAACTTAAATTGAACATCTCCAATAGTTCTTTTTCATTTTTGAGTGACCCAAATCATTGACTGTTGCCATGATTAATTCGTATACCCTCCATCCTTCCTCTTATCCACCTAATCCAGTGCAGAGTTTTGTGAAGTCCATCAGAGAGCACATTCACTGCCTCCTGGACAGTTCAAAAATGCCATCAACCCTGCACACATTTTTTATTATGTGGGAGAAAACCTGAGAAAATTCACACAGACAGGCATAACATTAAAACTCCGTTTGGACAACATTTTGAACCCGAGGCTCTGAAGCTGTAAGGTAGTGGCGGAAATTACTGGAGTGCTTTAAACGTATTAATATGCAGTTATTAGAAGCATTGACAAAAAAAAAAAACGTCGGAACAACTGTTATTGAGAATTTTTTACTTCACCTGTGAGAAGGTGAAAACAGGCGAGAATCCCACGGGTAGACATTTGCACAATGACAGAGTTTTCATTAACAGCTTTACAGTTTGTCGATACGCGATTTGAAGGTTTAATCTGAAGGCGACCGTAGCAGCTACACGGTGACATAGCAAATACACCCCAGTCGGAGGATCCTGCGAGATTTACTTAACACTGGGTGTCTGCGCTCAGGAGGAGGTTAGAAAGGAAAGCAGGTGGATATTGGCAGCTATGAGCCAGCGAACGAGTTTGAAGAGCACAGCCAGAAGCTGCCATTGAGGCTCACATTGACTCGTTCTTTCTGTCTGTTCGTCTGTATCCTAATTACCTTGAATAGTCGTTATATAAGGAGTTATATGAAGCCCAGACTGGTTGTTGCACTTACCTACTAACCTAGTTTTGTTTTCAAAGATCGATGCAACTGTAAAGCCGTGAATAATTGAATTTCATCATACACTCTTAAAAATAAAGGTGCCATAGTGGTATCTAATTTTTGGTTCCCAAATTAACCATCTACGTTAACAATAAGCATATTTATTTATTTAAATCCTGAACATGTTTTGTACATAACCGCGAATAAGATGATCACGATCATTGGCCTCATCATGTTAAACGGGCTCGTGCTGCATATACAATCACACTAATTTCGCGTTTTCTTCATCTGCTACTATCCTGCTAACGTAAAGATGTATGTTTTGTCCACCTTTTCAAAGACCAAAGAACCAATTTCATAATCATCACGAAATGGTTGTTTGTCAAGCAATGGTTCCACAAGGAACCACACAAGTGAGTTTAAAACCGTTATGATTAAGAGTGTTATCTGTTCGCTTTTATCAAAACAGACATTTTACAAGTCAGCCTTTTCACATTCTCGGTTTCCTCCCAAAATGATTCATTAATCACCCAGGCTTTCACCTAACAATAACAACATATATTTTTCAACTCATTCTTAACGAGTTTTTCTTTTTAATTGAGCGATATTTCACACAATTATCTCAAAATCCCGCTACACAGTCGGCGCTGGAGATGGAAGATGTTTTGAAGGAAAGGGTGCGCGCGAGTTGAATACTGAAGCATAATCGTTATTGATACGCGCGCTGCTTGTCAGCTATGCTAAAATAATTTAACACCTCGGGAACGGTGGAGCAGTGGTTTGTTTGCGCCGCTGCTTGGGCGGACTTTGAATGTTCTTCCCGTGCAGACGTGAGTCTTTCACTGGATATTTCGATTTTCACACCCCCTTGACTTGCGTGTATTGCTCGGACACTCGCGCCCTGCCTACGGTTGCTTACCGCTCTGTATCAGATAGTACTGCGCCACGGTATTTTAAAAGTTAGTCCATGAGGCTCACACTTTTGAATACCTTCGCGGCAGAGCCAAAGGGTCCAAACACCTTTAATAATAATAATAATAATAATAATAATAATAATAATAATAATAATAATAATAATAATAAATACATTGTATTTATTTCTAGGCGCCTTTCTAAACACTCGACACCGAACAACAGACAAGATTATAAACAAAAGTAAAATACAAAAGTTAAAATCAGACAGAGCAATTGTAATCAAAGAGAAAAAGCAGTACAAATGAGTTTTAAGTTTACATTTGAAAAGTGAAAATGATGGTATTGATTTCCAAAGCTGGCCCCGTAAGACGAACGAAGGGGACAATCAAATGGATGGAGGAAGAGGGTCTAAGGGTACGGGAGGGAATGGCAACATGAAGGAGGTCGGACAGATATGGAGGGGCAAGGTTGTGGAGAGCCTTAAAAGTTAGTAGGAGAATTTTGAATTGAATGCGGAACTGAACTGGAAGCCATTGAAGCTGCTGCAAAACGGGACTGATATGGTGAATAAAGGGGCTTCTAGTAATGATACAGGCAGCTGAATTCTGGACCAGTTGAAGATTATAAAGATATTTGCGAGAAAGACCAAAGAAAAGGGATCGCAATAATCCAGACGACAATATGAACAAGGATTACATTTATTAGCAGTTATATATAAACTAAAGGGTGGCGCAGTGGGTAGCGCTGCTGCCTCACAGTAAGGAGACCTGAGTTTGCTTCCCGGGTCCTTCCTGCGTGGAGTTTGCATGTTCTCCCCGTGTCTGCGTGGGTTTCCTCCGGGTACTCCGGTTTCCTCCCACAGTCCAAAGACATGCAGGTTAGGTGCATTGGCGATTCTAAATTATCCCTAGTGTGTGCTTGGTGTGTGTGTGCGCGCGCCCTGTGGTGGGCTGGCATCCTGCCCGGGGTTTGTTTTTTGCCTTGCGCCTGGTGTTGGCTGGGATTGGCTCCAGCAGACCCTCGTGACCCCGTCGTTATGATATAGCGGGTTGATGGATGGATATAAACTAGATATATACTTTTTTTTTTTTAATTTGGGTGGAGGAGTGAAAAAATCAACAACAGAGATTCACGAATCAAACCTTATGTTTTTGGTTCAGTTGCACCTCGTGGCAGGAACTGGAACAGGTACTCCATCGCCAGCACTTTTAGTCTGTAGGACTGGGTGCTTGGAATTGGTCACCACACAGAAATATGCACCTCTGAACTGGATACGTGTTTAAAAATGAACGGACCGTGAACATCTAGGGGTCTGAAGTAACGCCCATTTAATCACCAGGTTTTATTTTATTTCTGCAGTAACCAGCTTCCATCTTTATTAGGTCGACTGATGCTGTTTCCTGATGCCATAAATCACCATAAATCTTAAATACTGTATAGCGCCTTTCAAGAGAAAACCTGTACGGATTGCTTTGGTAAACCTTATTAAAAAGCGGCTGCTGTCGCGAGGAATTCATACTTGCCTGCTTAAATCTTTTTTTATTATTCAAGCTTGCGTTTACAAGAATAAAAAAGAAACATCTGAGCACGTAGCGCTGGGCGGACGACAAATGACAAATTCTGTATGAATAGAGAGGATTTTTTTCTATTTCAATTATTCTACTGGCTATGCCAACACTCACAATAAATAAATAAATAAATAAATATACGTTTTCACTTTTAATATGAATGTGTTTTTTTTCCCTCACACCAACCGGCAATACAACGGTTAAGCGTTGTCTACAGCTCTCGCCCGTCGCCACACACTCTGAATTATTAATTTGGTTCTAATCTGCCTTCAGGCGTCCCGTAGCCTGGACAGCTCCTCCGTATTAAAGAAACATACGTGTTGCCTCACCAGTCGCACTCTTTGATGTCCAAAATACACACAAAGTGCTGACTTGTAGATCTTTTTCAATAAGCGCTTATCTGCCAGTAGAAGAAGAAGAAGGAAAAAAAAGAGGTAATACCCACCGTTTGCAGTATCATTGCTGCGCTACGTCCTTTCTGTCACTGTGGAAAATGAACTGCCCGCTAAGGCTGTTAAGTAAATGTTTGCTCATGTAGGGCTTTGTGTACAGAGGATTTTCACAGCTGATCTCTGGCACTTGATGTGGGAATTATATCAAAGCCACCGTAATCCTCACTATTTTTTTCCCTTTGGCTATGTGAAGGAAACGTTTACATGCAAATTGTCAATCAAATGAAAATGAAGTGTAAAAAACGCAACGATAAGTAAGTAACAGGAAATGAACAAGATTCAAGTGCTACGATTGATTATGTCGAAATTGACCTCTAGGCATCTCAGTCCAGTAAGGAAGGAGCAGACAGACAGACAGACAGACAGACAGACAGATAGATAGATAGATAGATAGATAGATAGATAGATAGATAGATAGATAGATAGATAGATAGATAGATAGATAACACATTGCCACCTCACAGTAAGGAGACCAGAGTTCATATCCCAGGTCCTCCCTGTGTGGAGTTTGCATGTTCTCCCTGTATCTGTGTGGGTTTCTTCTAGGTTATCCATTCCCCCCACACACACAATTCACTCAGGTTAGATGTATTGGTGACACTAAATTGGCCCTGGTGTGTTTGTGAGTCTGTTTGCTATATGCGTCAGACTGGCGCCCTGGCCAGACTATTCCAGTTTAGATTATTAAGTGGGCTAAGAAAATGTTACAGTATAAGACAAACACATAAGAACCTCTGGCTTGGATAACAGAGAGCTACTGCTGTCAACACTATAGGTGTAGGTGGCAATAAGGACCAGCTTGTTATGTCCACTAATGGAAACATACTAGGAAAAGTCTCTCAAGTCATTGAAGTCCTCAAGAACCAACATAATTTGTCAGAAAATATTAGTATCAGAGTGAAGAACAAACTTACTTTAAGTGGTGCAACAGATGGATTAAAAATGTATATATCAATGAAATATATTACACATTTCATGTTCAGTAGTCAGCATGTACCCCACAAAAAACTGAATAAATGAAGATTACAAGCTACATGAAAAAATACTTGCTTGGGCTTCCACATGTCAGGCTTGCCTATTTAAGACAGAATCCAATTACCAAAAAGCAATGTGCATGTTGTCATCAAGTACGTGATCTTATCTGATTTACCTAGTGCTTCTTAGTGACATGTGATGAAGACCATGGAGCGGCTGCTGCCTCACCACCTGAGACCACAGGTCCACCACACCCTCGACCCTCTGCAGTTCGCATACCAGTAGAAGGTGGGTACCGGAGGATGCCATCATCTATATGCTACACCGATCCCTCTCCCACTTGGACAGAGGCAGTGGTGCTGTAAGAATTATTTTTCTGGACTTCTCTAGCGACTTCAGCACCATCCAACCTCGGCTCCTTAGAAACAAGCTGACAGAGCTGGGAGTAGATTCATACCTGGTGGCATGGATCATGGACTATCTTACAGACAGACCTCAGTATGTGCATCTCGGGAACTGCAGGTCTGACATTGTGGTCAGTAACACAGAAGCGCTGCGGGGATTGTGCTTTCTCCGGTCCTGTTCAGCCAACATACATCAGACTTCCAATACAACTCAAAGTCCTGCCATGTGCAAAAGTTTGCTGAAGACACTGCTATCGTGGGCTGCATCAGGAGTGGGAAGGAGGAGGAGTATAGGAACATAATCAAGGACTTTGTTAAATGGTGTGACTCAAACCACCTACACCTGAACACCAGCAAAACCAAGGAGCTGGTGGTGAATTTTAGGAGGCCCAGGCCCCTCATGGACCTCGTGATCATCAGAGGTGACTGTGTGCAGAGGGTACAGACCTATAAATACCTGGGAGTGCAGCTGGATGATAAACTAGACTGGACTGCCAATACTGATGCTCTGTGCAAGAGAGGACAGAGCCGACTATACTTCCTTAGAAGGTTGACGTCCTTCAACATCTGCAATAAGATGCTGCAGATGTTCTATCAGATGGTTGTGGTGAGCGCCCTCTTCTACGTGGTGGTGTGCTGGGGAGGCAGCATGAAGAAGAAGGACACCTCATGCCTGGACAAACTGGTGAGGAAGGCAGGCTCTATTGTAGGCACGGAGCTGGACAGTTTGACATCCGTGGCAGAGCGACGGGCGCTGAGCAGGCTCTTGTCAATCATGGAGAATCCACTGCATCCACTGAACAGTATCATCTCCAGACAGAGGAGCAGCTTCAGCGACAGACTGCTGTCATCGTCCTGCTCCACTGACAGACTGAGGAGATCGGTCCTCTCCCACACTATGCGACTCTTCAATTCCACCCGGGTGGGGTAAACATTAACACTACACAAGATTATATTGTAGACTGTTACACCTGCCTCACACTCTCCACCTTAAATTTTTTAACTTGCATTGCGTTTTTGTCACTCTTTAATTAATATTGTTTTGATCAGTATGCTGCTGGAATATATGAATTTCCCCTTGGGGATTAATAAAGTATCTATCTATCTATCTATCTATCTATCTATCTATCTATCTATCTATCTATCTATCTATCTATCTATCTATCTATCTATCTATCTATCTAATGTTATAGTGCCTTTCATAACTATCTAGCACTAGTCTCCTAAAGATGTGTACAGAAATCTGTCTGTCCATCTATCGTGGCAGACGACCGGGGAACTTGCCCCACCGGGATGCCTGGAGAAGGGAAGGACCGGAAGAGGGGCAATATCTTCCCCAAGATGCAAGAGGTCAGCCCCCCTGGATTGCATCAGGGTCATGGATTGGGGCTCCAGCTCACAGTGGTCCTGTAATCCAAAAAGTCAGCCAGTCATCTTCTAACCTGCTGTCACACACGTCCAACTAGGTGGGAGTTGAGTGGACCAAGTGGAGGTAATTACCCACCAGGCCAGGGGGGTAGCGGGGTGCTCTAAACCTACTTCTGTTATCTCCAGATACCAAATACGGGAAAACCTGCCTGATTTATCATCACTTCTGGTACCCAGAATGGTGTCCCTTCCGGTCCCGGCGCCCAGAATAACATCACTTCCAGTTCTAGCCAGATGACATCACTTTCTGATCCCGGCATACAAAGACACCATATCCCAAAACCTCAGCACTTCAGTCCTGGAACTCAACCTATCAACAACCTCTTGTTCTTTCTTTAACCATTTGCAGTCAAGGACAATATACGGGTGGCTGCCCCAAACCTTTCCAGTGTGTTGAGACTCATTCTTTTACACTGCATAGTCCTGAATAGGGTCACTGGGGGAGCTGGAGCCTATCCCAGCAAGCAAATGGCACAAGGCAGGAACAAACCCTAGACAGGATGCCAGTCCATCTCAGGGCGAACAGAAACACAAGTTAGTGTCATCAATTCACCTACCCAGAGGAAACTTATGCAAGGATTGGGAGAATATGTGAACTCCACACAGGGAGGACCCGGGATGTGATCCCTGGTCCCCTTCCTGCGAGACAGCAGTGCTCTACTAGTGTGCCACTGCGCCACCCATTAATGCAAAAAGTGGATTGAAAAAATGGAAGCCTAGATAGAAGGATGCATTTTCTTACAGTGAGCATAGCAAATGCCAACAGGCCTGAAAACTTGTCAGTCCAGTAGGTAAGATCTTTTATTGTCGATCCATTGTCTAAATCCACTACTTCACTTTTTTTTTTTTTTTAACAATATCAACTTTGTATTGTGTGTGCCAGTCCAACCCATATTCCACAGCAGTGGTTAGCCATACTGTCTCATGGACCCTTTTTCCTAAATTTGATTCCTGCCATGGACCCAGCGCCCTTTGGCTTGTACCTCCTGAACACGTTCTCCCCATGTCTGAGTGTTTTGATTTTTTTTAATATCCCATACAGGTTAGGTAGGGTAGGCAGCACCCCATGAGCCTCAGCGTGGGTGTGCATGTAAGTAGCCCCACCATGATGGGCTGATGTATTGTTCACTGTTGAGCCTGGTCCTTCACAACTCTGAACTGAATTAAATCCGTGTGACAATGTATGGATAGTAAAGAATATTCCTGCTTGATAATGCTTTTTCTGTGAAATTTATGCCAGATGAAGCCTCCCAAACCTACTTTCTGAAATGAATTTAAGTAAATCAGATGTACAGAATAAAAGGCGTGCAACTGGGTAGGTGGATTCTGAGGAGTTTTGGAATTCCTTAAGGTTTGCACAGGGCAAGCTTTTCACCTAGAGAGCCTGTAAGTGAAGTAAGTTAGCAGGACTGTGAAGTGGGCTTCACAATTTGTGTAAAATGTCGGCAAAATGTTTTAAAATGTACCATGTTAGGTAAAAACAAAAAACAAAACATTTTTTTTTGTGGAGTGTGGTCTTCTCACACAGAATGCAGATATGCTGTTGCCTCATGCTTCAAGTGAGTGAAGTGGCACCTCATCCAGGGATGGCATCAGTTGCTACAGGGGCAGGTTTTAGTCCTACAAAGTGGATAAAGGGATAAATAAAGGAGCATTGAAGCAAATGGTGTAATGTTGGCTCAGGACGTGCAGTTCTTAGTGTGGTTGCCCCACGGCTCCAGAGTCCCGGATTCAAATCTCAGTCTGGCCACTGTGTGTGGAGTTTGCACAATGTCCCCTCGTCTGTGTGGGCCTCTGGATGTCTCCACACATCTTGAAGATGTGTCACTAGATATGAGGGAGAGTCGGTGTGCCCTGCAGTGGACTGACACACTGTTGTTCTTACTTTGCCCCCTTTGCTACCAGGGTAGGTTTCATCTGCCTCCAGTCTTGAACTGGATTGAATAAGTCGATGGACTTTCAGCACCTTAGCATTGCCCTATTACAAGTTTAACAGCAAAAACTGTCATAAAAATTTGATGTCATTTGCTGGACGCTTTCTCTAAGCCTTCAAAGCATCACTCACAGTGCTTTAATAAAGACACATGTCCACTCTTCTCAGATGAGCTGGCTGTTCACCACTGCTGTGTTTGACATTCAAATCGGGAACCTTTGCAAAATCAATCATTAAAGCCTCTTGCACAAGTACGAAGGCAAGGTGGAGCTGCTTGCATTGTTAATGTGCCTGGGGATGGCCGCCTGATACCTCCTGCCTTAAGTAACAAATGCCTTGTGCTAAACTGTTCCTCTAATGCACGTTACAACCTTCAGCCGGGACCAGCCGAAGAATAAAACACGAGTTAATTGGATTTTTAATGCCAGACCCGTTGTGTTTTCCTGCGGCGAGGCTAAATCCATATGCTGGCAGCTACACTCGTGGGGTAACCTTAGATGGTTCTAAATTAATACAATAAGTTCATTAGATAAGGATACTGTTGAGACAAGTCTAATTAATTTTACATCCATAATTTATACCTGTCAACAAGCATTTAGAGTAGTCTGCAGGATGGCTGGAGTGCTCCCAGAAACAGTGATATTTTCGCATGTTCACCATTGATATTCTGTCTTTGTGTTTTGAAGGTTGGGTGGGATGTGCTGAGGGTGATAGTTTTCCCTGCGTTCTGATTGGCTACAAAGAACTCCACTAGCAAAGCACCTGTGAGATGTCTTTAATGGTGTGTGTGTGTGTTAAAAGGTAATCTGACACTGAGAGCCTCAGCTATCGCAACCTGTCATTTTTAAAGGAAATTCCAACCTTCTGGCACCAGTGTACAAATCATTCACTTTAGCCCACTAGAAGCCAGTAATCATCTGGTCTGCGGAGAAGGGAAACTGTATCCACCGCTGATTATTGATATGAAGTGACCCTTAAAGGTGAACAGGCTGTCATGGAGCTGCGGTGCCAATCAGAGGCATAGTGAGAAATGAAAGGCAGCCAGCCTGCCATTTTAGTGATTGTTCAGTAAATAGTGAATACAAGAATATAATATCACTTCAAGTAAATCCACAGTGGCACACTCTTTAGCACTGCAGTTCCCCACAATTCAAGGGAGCTGCGATCAGTTCCCACTACAGTCACCGTAACTTGGAATGTTTTCTCCCACGTTCATGTGACGTTTTCCAGTTTCTCAGGTTTAACTTTGCAATTCAAACACACGCAGGTTAGGCTGGTTGGAGGGTCTAAACTGGGAGAGTGTGATGGTGTCCTGCAATGGCCTGGCATCCTCTTCAGGGTTCATGCCTACTTTGTGGCCCACATTGATAGGACAGGTCCTGGATTCTGAATTAGGACTATCGTAAGCCATTTCACCAATCAAACTTGTTAATCATGTTTAGGGGGTCACTGGAATATTTATATTATTGAACGGACAAGTTCCCCCTTCATGTCCTTACAAAAGATAAAAAATTGACACCAATGGACTAAACATTTATTTATTTATTTCCAGACAATGGTTATTCTATTTTCTGCTTTCCTCATAATAACTGCACTGGCTTTTCTGCCCACTTATTGAATTTAACAGCATCTCTTCCAGATATTGGAGCTCAGTGTTGCCCCCTTACACACACACTCACTATATTAGGTACACTTGCTCAACTACTTGTTAATTTAAAAATCTAATCAGAAAAAGGGAAAAATATCCAGTGAGTGGCAGTTCTCTGGGATAAGAACGGGCAACCGAGGCTACAATTTGAACGGTCTCACCAAAACTGGACAATAGAGGACTGGAAAACAAAAAAGGCAAAACATTCAAAACTGAACAATGAGCAAACAAAAATTACAATGATTAAGGAAATGATGTTTTAATATAAAGGCCAACATTTCCAAAATCCTGAAAATACAATAAAGAACATGAAACTAAACTACCGTCTATACTTGCATACAAATTGGGTCTTGAAACCTGAAAAGTCAATCATAAAATCAGACCCCGACTTATACACTCATTAAAAAATACTTTTTGCTTTGTCTAGTCTCACACCAGTTTCTCAGACACATTGTTGCAGCAGCACAGTTACCAATTTCTTCCACCACTTCAATGACTTTAAATTTAAAACCAGCTTCATATTTTCTTCTGATCGAACACTCAATCATAGATAAGGAATGCTCTTACAGTAAAGGTGTATGAGGGTGTGAGATACAAAAAACACAAATCAGCACAAACGTTGCTTCGGAATAGTTCGGGTATTACCGTGTGGTCACGCAGGCATAATACATATAAAAAAAGGCAGTGTGCTTGGTGGTTACTCTCTCAGGTGGGCATTAGGATATTATAACCTCTTAAACCAATTGCATGAGTTTTTTTACCGTGTCCTGTTCGGCTGTAAAGCAATCAGAATTGATGTCTGAATGCTGGCGACTAGCCTTACAGTTTTTCTCTCAGCTGGAGCATTACAGCTTCTGCTGACGTCACGCCTGATACCAAAACTTTATTAAAAATATTTTCAGATGTTTTTAAGATTCGAACCGGACACGGAGACAAAAGTGAAAGAAAAAGAAGAGAGAGAAGGAAGAGATGGAGGTAAAGGGGGAAGGGGGGGTTTTCATATAGAATAAACAATAAATGAACCAGAATCCGCTTCTAGACCTGCAGAAAGAGAGGGGGGAAAAAAACAAACCACAAGACAAAAACATTGCTGCATCAGCTACATGAAGATATATAAAAGTAAAAATGTTTGCTGACAATCATACAGTAATTATTACTAAGGCATTTAGGGCCAACCACAACCTTAGATCATGTGCTGAAGATGTCCCAGTCATACTTATGAAATCACCATGTGAGCACCTGTGTGCATACGCACGCTTGTATGTGTAAGGTTTCTCTATAGGAGCATCCAATAGTGAGTGTGAAGGGCCACAGACCTGCCCCCAAAAACGTGCAGAAGATGGAGGGAGTTCCAAGCCCAGAGATCCAGAGGTCACCCCAGAGCGCGGAGACCCCAGGGAGGCCGTCACCAGAGAAGCCCCAACCCCCACTCGAGAGGCGCAAAGGATCACCCCGGGGGTCACAACCAGCAGCCGGCAGAGTCCCAGGAGATATCAACGGCAAGCCCCCAGGCCTGCCCGCAGCCACTCACCCCCGAGTCGGCCAGGCCCGGAACCCAGCAGCCCGGGACCCAAGGGCGACCCACCCCGCCGAGGACCCAAGGGAACCAGATCCCACCAGGCAGCTGCCGGGAGCGACCAGACAGATGCTTAAGGCAGGGGGAGGGTAGGCAAAGATGTTGTAGTATTGCCAGATGTCCCAGGAGAGGGGAGGAGTCCAAAACCCCACCTGACAAATACAGTCACACACAAACACAGTCATACACTCCCTCCCTCATGCTCTCACATACACATACAACCCAAGACTTACAAGGATGTACGCCAGACACCCATTCACACTCCCCATACACACCCTACCTAACTCTGGTCCCGGTGCTGCCATACCTGAGGTACAACCATTCCTGGACGCCAGAGCTAGCCCCGTTCCGCAGGGGTAATACTGAGCAGGCACCCCCGTCCAACGCAGAGCAAAGCAACCCACCACTCCAGACCACAGGCAGACGGCCAGCTCCCACTCCTAGCCTCCAGCCCCGGGAAGCTAACTGAGAACAGAGGTGTAATAAGACCTCTAAATTGCATGAGTTGCATGAGTTTTCCCACATTCGATTTATACGGCCGACATTATAAAATACCAGAAATTATACGTCAAAATCAAGCCCCGACTTATCTGCGGGAGAACTTAAATGCGAGTATATACGATATGTAAAACACCATGCAGTACTTAAAGAAAGAGAGGTTGGGAGAATGTGCTGATAGCGAGTTACCACACCCACCATACAACAAACCACCTGGATTAGTAGGACTCAAGTGAAGTGGGTGAAACCTCAGCACCACACTGGAACAGAGTGAGTTTTTTTTTACAGTGGCTGGAGTGCCAATCCTGCCACCAACTCCCAAGTTTTCCCCATAAGTTGGAGGACCTGCTTGCATGCAGGTTAACATCATACCCAGGATGAAACAATTGCAGATTAAGGGCCTTGCTCAAGGGCCCAACAGAGTAGAGTTGCAGACATTGTGATGGTTCAACCAGGGCTCATTTCTCAGTCTGAGGTTCTTTTCATTTTATATGTTTTTTAAAGACATTCCTTATGTTTTATGTTAATGAATACATTTTGGTTTTCTTTTTTTTTTTTGTTTTGTATAATTTTGTAAGTGATATTGTCTTGATTATTAATTGTTTTCTATTTTATTCTAATTCTGTTAGTTATTGTATTTGAAGTGTTCCTTGTCTTTTATATTTTGAGCCTAAGGGGTAGGGCCCCCTGATGATGCTGCTGTGTGGACTGCATTGGCTACAAGACAGAAACGGGCACAACTTAATTCATCACAGTGTACACTGACGTACATTCTCTCATTCACTCACACTGCACCGATTTAGATCACCAAAAGTGATTGTCTGTGGGTTGTGTCAGAAAATCAGAAAACCTGAAGAAAAAACCACTCAGACCCAGAGAGAATGTGCCAATGTCATTCAAACAAGGAATGGTCAGGAAATTAAAAATACCTGAAAGCTTCTGGAGCTGCGAGGCAACATAAATAACCACTGCATGCCAGTGTTACCCTGCCAGCCTTGTACTTCTACATAAAATTATACTGACGCGCCCCAATGCCAAAAATGAGCCCACAATGAAGTAATACATTTATTGTCCATTTTTCCATGATTCTAGAAGGCTTTTTTTAATTATGCCACATAAAGCCTGCATGGTAGACATCTTGTAGAGAGAAGAAGCAGGTGTTATGTTACATTGATGACGTGCCAACGATCAGATGTTCTACCGAGTGCTCCTGTTGCTGCATATCAAAATTGTAAGGAACAGCAGTGCTTTATCAAAGATAACGGAACACTGAGCAGATAAAAGACAGTGCTCAAAAATGAAGCTTGTCAAGACATCTTCGCAAACCAACTCAATGCCAGCTATTTATAAACATTCATGCTGGGTTTTGAAACAAAGAAACTGGAAGACTAATTAAGTAAGGATCTGAAATACAATTTTATTTATTTTTAAACATCTATGGATAGGGCAACATATTGGCACTACTGTACTCTGGGTGAGGCTGCTGCCTTGCAGTCCAATGGGTGTGAAGTTTGCAAGTTTATAAGTTTTCCTCTAAATGGTCTGTGCTTTCCCATAGCTAATAGATTGGATAATTTGTGTCTCTAAAGTAGTGAGCGTGCACAGTGGTATCCTGGTACCTCACCCAGAGCTGGGTCCTGCCTTGTGCCCAAACCTGTTGGAATAGTCAGTGCATCTCCATGAGCTAAAAGTACATCCATCCCAATAAAGGCACAGTTGGTTGGAAATTTATAGTAAAAAGATGCTTGAATGCATGTAATTGAAGGTCTTTGCTATCCTGAATTAGATTAGGCAGTATGGACCACCCAGGCTGGCACTGCCACCTGCACCTGACACAGACAGGCTTGGGACACAAGTTCAAGGGACATACATTTTATTTTTTATTTTTTCTTGTGGGAAACGCCTTCCCAATTCCCACAGGAACAACACAGTCCAAAGCACAGCACAAACCCAATACATCCTTTTTTCTTTCTCTTCCTCTTTTTCCTCTCCTCTACTCCTCCGGTCAAGCTTTGTCTTCATCCTCCCGACTCTGGCTCTCTGAGCAGGGGCTGCTGGCTTTTTTTATAAGGCACCCGGAAGTACTCCAGGTGCTTGATGGCACCACCGGGTGTGGCGGAAGATCTGCCCATAAGGGCTCAGCAGCTCCTGTTGCATCACCCCCTGGCGACACCTGCAGATCCCAACAGGGCTGTTCCAACTCCCATGAAGCCCTGTAGGAGTCCGAGGCACTGCTGCAACCCAAGGGAGTTGCCATTTAGCGCCCCAGGGGAGGTAACACTCTGGCCATGCTTGCTCCTCCAGGCCTCCCAGCATGAAGGAGTCCCAGCCGGACAAGGGCCCCAGCAGCACGCTACAGCAGATTTGAAGGAGAAAGGCTTGGTGAATATATGTGGTACTAAACAGCATTCTGAAATTGTAATGTAAGTGGTAGGGAGCTACATAACATAATGTAATGTAACATAACGCAACAACAGAACAGAGCATAACAGAACACAAGAACTATTATAAGGAGATTTACAGTGACATACAATAGGGAGATCTACAGATGGGAGCAGAAAAAAACAAAAATAATTGTTGTTCTGTTCTGTTGATGTCCTCATAACTGTTGTTCTGTTCAGTTCTTTTCTGCTCTATAGATCTCCTTATAATTCTTGATCAGCTTGTTCTGTTTTGTTCTGTAGATTGATCTAGAGCAGAACATGAAATTATAAGGAGACCAGAGCAGAACAATAATTATAAGGAGATTTGCAAAACAGAAGAGAACAAATCAAGAATGATAAGGGAGATTAGCAAATTTAGCAGAATCTAACAAACAGGAATTATAAGGAAATTTACAGAGCAGAAAAAAACCAAAAGAGAACAGGAATTACAAGGGGATCTGCAGAGAATAGCATAACAGAGCTATAGTTATTGTTCTTTTCTGTAGATGTCCTTATAATTCTTGCTTTTCATTTGTTCTGTTCAGAATAAGAATTGTAAGGAGATCTAAACAGAACAAAGGACAGAACCAGGAACAAGGATTACAAGCAGATGTACAGAGCAGAGCAGAACAGAGAAAAAGAGAACAGAACATAAGAAGAATTCTTCAGAGGTCTGCAGAACAGAACAGATTGGAACAAAACAAGAATTACAAAGATTTGTAGAGAAAAAACAAATGGAACAATTCTTGTTCTGTTCTGCTCTGTACATCTCCTTAAAATTTTTATTCTGTTACGTTCTTTTGTTTTTACAGAACAGAATTATAAAATTTATAGAACACAACACAACTGAACAAACGAAAAAGCATCATAAGCAGATCCAAACAACAGAACAGGACAGAATACAATGTAATATAAAATACTATAATGTAAGACATCCTGACATGACAACCAACACCATAACATAACAAAGGCTGAATGAAGTTCTACAGAACAAAATGAAACTGAACGCTTTAGTACCTGCTTACTCCAATTTCATTTAAAATGCAAATCTGATGCAAGTAGGAACCAGACCTTTAGTGGACACTACGGTCAGTTTTAATTCACCAACTCAGAGGAAAGCCAGACATACTCTGAGAGAGCATGCAGATTCAACTGGGAGAGCAACTGGACACAGGATACTGTCCTGCCCTCCATAATTATAAGTTAAATTGAATTGAAGATACAAGATGTTGGTAACATCTGTTTTCAAAGCTGGAAGGACCACATAATCAAGGACTAAGACCTCTGACTCTCTCTTTTTGATCTTGGTTTAATAAAAGTTCCAGTATATTTCCAGAATGTTAACTGGCAATGGACAGATAACCTTGGATTCACAGACATTAGATTGTGACCACACGTGTTGATTATCCCAAACTCCAATAGAGTAGAAGCTCGTATGCCTGAAAAATGGCCATAAAAGGACACGATTTACACACATGAGAGCAGAACCTGCTTCATCTTGGGAATATGCTATCAAATCCAAAAATGTCAGTCTTCTGTTAACTTATCCAAATAGAAAACTTTTCACTTTTTATTTTATTTTGCAGCTATGTGACTTCATCTTCATTACCCCATACCATTGTATTAAATAATGAAACCACACAAGTTTGAAAGAAAATCAGCCAGACTGCATTGTGCCTACTGTGAAGTGTGGTGGAGAAGTGGTAATGGTCTCGGGCTGTTTTTCAAGGTTTGGGCCTGGACTCCTAGTTCCAGTGAAGGGTTCTGTTAATGCTACAAGTGTACATAGACATTGCAGACAATTGTGCACTTCTAACATTGGGGGAACAGTTTGGGGAAGGTCCTTTTGTATTCCAGCACAATGTGCCCTCTATGCACAAAGCCAGGTCCATAAATAAATGGAAGTACACAAGTGGCTTGTGCAGAGCCCAGACCTTAATTCTGTTGGGATGAACTTGAACGTCAATTGTGAGCCAGATCTTCTCATTGAGCATCAGTACCTGACCTCACAAATGCTCCTTGGGCTAAATGGGCACAAATTCACACAGACACACTCAAAAATCTTGTGAAACGCCTTCCCACCAGAGTGGAGGCACCAACATTAAGGTGAATTAGGTAAATCTGGGACTCATATCACAAAGGGGGAAAAGCCCTGCTGCACAGGTTAGCTACCAAAAAGTTGGTAGCTAATAAGTTTGGCCTATGGTGCAAAATAACCTAGCACCGGCACTGGGTGGCAGTTTGGGGCAAAGCGTCATATTAATGCCCAAGATTTTGGACTGGGATGTCCTACATGCCCAAATAGTCAGATGTCCACAGACTTTTGGTCACATATTGTGTCACTTCTTCTTACTCACACTATTAGATTTTCAGGCAGAATCTGTTTCATGGTTATCTGAATGGCATAAAAAGCTATTATCCTAGAAATGGTCTTTATTACCAACAAAATAGTGATGCATTAGTGCTTGAGGTCTGCACGATTATCATAGCTTCTGAGAGTCGCAAATGGGGTATCATTTTATAGAAACAAAGATGCATTTAAAAGTGTTATCAGCACTCTACTCTCGTTTAATTCTGTTTATGATGTCCCAATGAGATCTTTTATTATGCGTTGGAAATTGTGGAAATGGGCTGAACCCCTAAGGCTCTAAAGATGCGTTGTACTCATTTACTGACAGAATAAGATCTATAAGACTTTTTGAATTTCATTTGCAATCTTTGATTAAACTATGATATATTTATTTATTTAAACACCACTTACAAAGCTCATTTCTATGCCTGCTGTTTTCTGGACGGTAATATGTAGTTTACACGAGGTGCTAGATAATCAAGAATTTGGGATGGCATCATCTTACATTATAGAGTTCACTGTTGGAGGCTTGCATAGTGAGATTAAATCTAGCCAGCAGAGGGCACCCATAAAATGTCCAGGGCTAGTCCCACTAGTTGTAGTCATATTCATCTTTAATTCTGCACCCATTTTTGCCTTTCATTGAGTTTTTTGTTTTGTCATTTAATTTCTTTCTTTGCTCATTCCACTGCTAGAAGTCATTGTCAATCAGTCAGTCATTTTTTAAACCGTGTTGTCCTGAACAGAGTTGTGGGGGTAAAGGAGCCAACTCCAGCTGGCATAGGGCATAAGGCAGGAATAAACCCTGGAGAGGGCACCAGACCATCGCAGAGTGAATAAACACGCACACATCAACCACACACTAGAGCCAATTTAGTGTCACCACTTAACTTTCATCTCTTTGGACTGTGGGAGGAAGCTACACTGCCTGCAATAAGCCCATACAGACACATTGATAACATGCAAACTCCACGTGGGAAGAACTCGGGATCTGAACCCTAGTCTCCTTACTGTGTGGCCACTGTGCCACCATGCCACCTAGAATGTACTGCTGTTTTTTTATGTCATTTCCAACATTGGCCCTCTATACTGAAGAATCCATTTTTTAGGTTATTTTTGGAAGTATTTTTTGCATAGAAAATTACACCCTTATGATGAAGAGCAGACCAATAAGCATCTTCAGAAATAATTAACAGTGTAACAGCCGATACACTCACCCAGAACGGCAGCTACACCAGCAAGACCCTTGGCCTGGAAAGATGAGGAACGGTAGATCCGACAAGCCATACTTCTTCCAAATAAACTTCCCCAATCGACGGTTAAATAATCATAAAGCAAACAGTTTGTAAAATAATAATATGTATGTGTATTAATAGTGATAAGAAACAAAACAATATATAATTCACTCTCTCCAAAGCTCCCACATTACACCCAACCCCAAAAGTGACTGGCGGAATATAATAATAAAAAGGTGCAGCAAAAAAAAAACCTAATATACAACACAAACCCTCCCTTGACTCCACACTGAATATGAAACAAATAAGACACACAGTAACACAAAATTCACATAAAAGTCCAGAATGAATAGTGATTGTGAAACTTGTTCAGCTATACATGGATGAAAATGGTGGCTTGCTCTTCTCCCAAATGACAAAAATCAGTCTCACCGTTCTTATCATCAGCATCTTGCCATAATCCGGAACCCCAGAGTTTCTGCGTTGTAATGGTGAAGTTGTCAAGTCTGCCATTGAAAGGAGCAAGCAGGAGAAGGTGTAGGTGATTCGATTGGTGCCCTCTCTTAGCTCTGTAATGAAGTGTCAGTGTAGTAAACAGGATTTTATCCTTCTTTACGTCCTCCTGTTTAAATAGTAAATGACCTGGATGCAAATGATGGGACTGACAGGACAAGCTATCATGAAGGACCACAGTTCCACTGCATTATCCTCTTCACCTTTGTTTCCAGGGGATCATATTTACACAGACACACAAACCATATAAATAGGAAAATGCTATGAAAGAGGTGACTAAGCACAGAATACATTTAAGACGACATTAATCACCGCTACAACAGAATGGCTTGAAATTGTGCAGGCCGCCTCAACTGACCCCAGGTGTTCATCCCCTAATAGTATGTGAGGAGTCAAAGTGATTCCTTTTTATATGGCGATTGGTAATATAGAAATGTGGAATGTCCTTTTGTGCTAAGTTGCTGATCATGAGTATGATAATATTTTTGATTTTCGATTCTTCGCTGGTGGTCCTTGCCATCTAAGAGTCTCCCCCATAAGTTTAAAATTGACAGATTTTAACCATTGATGTGAGGTATCATTTTAGAATATTTGAAGGTGATTACAAATATGATATTGTTTTTGATTTTGGATCCTTCACTAGAGGTCTAGCCCACAATGGACCTCTAACAGAGGGAGAGAAAAATTACAAATTTCTTTTATAATTGAAAATATTCAGACTTTAAATTGATGCCCACATTTTAATATTTCAAATGTCTGACCCAGATATTGTGTGTCATATACTTCTACCTCATGAAGTAAATCATTACATTTCTTATGAACACCTCAAGTTAGGGAGCTGGGCTTACACTAATTGAGACTTTTTTAATATTTTACTTATCCCATGTAGTTTGCAGTGGTGGCTGAGAAAAAAAAATAAAAAACTAATTTTTTCATGGAGAATGGGCAGATAAAAATGTTCTTGATAGCATGAGACCCACTGATGACCAAAACAAAATAAAAGAATCCATAAAAAAATCTCACATTACTCGTATTGCAAAATCTACAAGTAAAGTTATCCAGTCGTATGCTCACAAGACGCAAAACACAGGTATTTTTTTGCTACAATACTGTTAAATAAATCACCTAAATAAGATGAAAGCAGTCCACAAACTGGAAACCTCTTCATACACAATCCTGCTTTTAACACCATAATGAATGAGAGCAAGAGAAGGTCTTGTGGTGGACTTATTGGCAAGCTGCACTTCTAAGTTAAAATGGTGATATCTGTGGTAGGTTGACTTCTTTGGTCACTTCCTAACTTTTATTTCTAGACAAGCTTCAGCACAATTAAGGAATCATGCAATTCAAAACCTCTGCATTTTGCAAGTTCATATTAATCGTCAAGGTGGGGCTGCCTTGTCACAGCCCCTCTGAGCATACTAACTTCACCCCATATGTGTGACAGACATTTGCTTTTGAGCTTTTATTCTCTCTCAGATACATTTTTTGGAAGCCCAGAGCAGAACAAATGGACTGATCACTGTCTGTGCACACTTTGTATGTTCTCTCCAAGTTTTCATGTGCATGTAACCTATGTCCTGTAATGGCAGTCTGCATCCAAAAAATTGTTGTGTTTAGATATTGGCCCTGCAGAACTGAGTGGATGTGTTAGTTCTCTGCGACAAACTGGCATCCAGTCCAGAACTGGTGCCTTGTATACAGTATAATGCAGTTGTAGAAGCTGCTTACAATTTTATAGTAATGTGTGAGTTAAGAAAAAGAATGAATGGATCTCAGTGTAATCACTGGATTGTAAAGCACATGGTTACTCATTCAATCCCCATAATGACCCCGAGTGAGCCACTGAATCTTGGAGGGATTTAAAAATGGAAGCCCACTCTGCAAAATACAGGTGCCAAAGTGGTTTTTCAGAGTAGGGTTTCTTAAACTTTTCTTTTTTTTTTGTAGTGAACCAATCTTGCCCTTCTTAGTGTCTTCGAGGCCCATTCTTTGACAATTGTCAAAATGGGGGTGCCCCTTGGAGAATCACTTACGATCATTGTGGCAGCATTCCCACTTGAAGAATTGCCAATGATCCCTAGAGTGTGGAATGGGTTCACCCTTGAAGAATCACCACCGATCATCAGAGAGTTGGGTGTAGTAGGGCACAGGTGGTATTGGGGGATGCTGTTGAGTTGTGGATCGGAGAAGATGGTCAGAACATTATCATTTGCTTAATCAACCTGTGGCGACCCACCGTGACCTGCTTCACAAAACATATGCAACCCACTCACTTGGAATACATCAGAGACAAGCGACCCACCCGAGGACCCTGCCACCCATTCTTTAAGAAACCCTGCAACAGAGCAATGCAATAGCGGAACCATTTTTGATTCCAAAAAGAACAGTTCACATGAAAGTTCTGTAAAGAAGCTTTTTTTTAACATCCATTACAGACTCCATAATTAGCCATGAATAGATTATAACACATTTGTGACATAGCAATTGCTTTGTGTTATGTTAATATTCTGCATTGCACTAAAGATGTCTGCTTTGTCTACATATTAAAAATCTTTTCAAACCCCAAAAATAATTTCAAATGCAAAGACCTCTTCCCAGAATTAACTGATTGTTTGTCAAGCAATGGATCTAAGAGGAACCACACAACCCAATAAGTACCATTAAAGACTGGTTATTTTAAGAGTCTTATAATTAAACGTTATGCATGTGGAAATTTATGATTGAATTTATCAAGGAATGACATTATATACATTTGTCTGCAATAACAGATTTTTTGGGTGTTTTATCTGTCTGAAAAGGGTATTTTGTGTGATATAAAGCGATCTCTCACAGAATTGTTCAAGTGACGATGAGCAGTCGATACCGACATAACCAAAATGATAGGAAAAATAGAAATCAAGTTTATAATTTAAGACCTTTGGAGGTCCACTGTCATCTTCGTCATTTATGACAACTTAAATGAGAATCGACTAAAATGAAATTAAATAAAAGCACTACAGTGACAATGACAGGAAATTGCATTGCAATAATTTCCTTCAGCTTTAGATTCTACTTCAGTTTTCTTTAAGAGGCAAGCGAAATCAGGTATTGCATTATTGCAGCGTGTGTTATAAAGTGTCAGCTCCTGTCAATAAACAGGCTTGCTTTTAATTTTACGCTCTCGTTGGGCGCGTTTATTCCCCCTTGTCACGTGACGGTCCGCCTTAGCCGCGACGCTGTATTGCGGGCTGGCGGCGCCCGGCCCGCTGTCTTCTTTCGCACTGAGCTGTTAGCTCATCATCGGCTCCACTTTCACCCATTTTTAAATTCATATTTTAGAGACAGGAATATGTAAATGGAAACTGGCCGTTATTGTTCTTAATAAATGTAATGTAAAATACGTGTGAGATGCGGGGCGCTTCTTTTGTTATTCAGACGCCAAAGCCTCAGCCCCCGGGGTATAAGAGCGTAAAATAGTCATTGAAACTCGAGACATCAAAGCTCTGCAGTGGGCACCTCGGATCTCTGTTCTCCCGCTTGAAGACGTCCGGCGCTGCGCTTTTTCAAGACGAAAAGGAACAGGGGCTACTCGCGTTGCCTTACCGCCGCTTTCACATGAAGCCATAGAAGCTGACAACAAAATCAGCTGAAGGTGCGCAACGCACTCAACTCTTGATCGGCTTTTACGACGTTTTGAAACTCATTTGAAGATACATCGTGGATTATTAAACAAACCAAATGTCAAAGAGGCGTTCGGTGCTTTTTGTTTTCAGTCCCATCCGTCCTACCATCCATTATTCCGAGAAGTGCCACTCTCAAAATCAGGCGCAAAACGTTTCGCTTTTTTCATTTGCCAGACTGGAAGGGAAAAAATGCAGACAAGCGCACTTCACCACTGCAATAATAATAATAATAATAATAATAATAATAATAATAATAATAATAATAATAATAATAATAATAATAATAATAATAATAATAATAATAATAATAATAATGGGCGGCACGGTGGTGCAGTGTTAGCCCTGCTGCCTCGCAGTTAGGAGACCCGGGTTCGCTTCCCGGGTCCTCCCTGCGTGGGTTTCCTCCGGGCGCTCCGGTTTCCTCCCACAGTCCAAAGACATGCAGATTAGGTGGACTGGCGGTTCTAAATTGGCCCTAGTGTGTGCTTGGTGTGTTTGTGTGTGTCCTGCAGTGGGTTGGCACCCTGCCCAGGATTGGTTCCTGCCTTGTGCCCTGGGATTGGCTCCGGCAGACCCCCGTGACCCTGTATTCGGATTCAGCGGGTTAGAAAATGGATGGATAATAATAATAATAATATAGCGTTAAATAAATATTAAACATCACGATGCAATACTCAATAATGTTTCATCATTCCATCGCAGGAAAAAAAACTTTGTCATAGGTACTTTCCAAATCCGTTACCATCTGCTCATGGTTATTTACCGTGGAACGAAATAAATCAAGGATTATTCTGGAACCTTCATGTGGATAGGTCTTTTATGAACCAAAACTGGTTCCCTAATGGCTTCGCTCTGAAGAACCACCCTGGCACCTTTATTTTTTTAAAAAGTATGGTTAGGAAACAACCCGGTAAAGGGTGCCAGTGTTCTTCCGCAAAGAAAAATTTCCAGCATTAAATGAACTCCTCAAGTGTTCATGCTTCAGATGCTAAGAATTCCCCTAATGCATTTTATTACTTAAAGAAATACAGTGTCGAGTAGGATTTAAGGCTTCAAACTTCAAATCTTGAAGGTGTGACCACAAGCAAGTCACTTCACCTGTTCGTGCTTGAATTGGAAAAATAAAAGAAATGTAATCAATGGTACCACAAATGTTATAAGTTGCCTTGAATAAAGGTGTCAGCCTAATAAAGTGTGCATATAAATTCTTTTTATATATTGTGTACACTTTATATGTTCATAGGCATGTCATTTTCTAGCCCGTAGGGGGCTCTAAAGCCTATCCCAGTGAGCATAGGGGACAAGGCAGGTAGGAACCCTGGACAGAGCGCCAGTCCATTTCAGGGCCAACACACATACCAAGCACAATTTAGTATCGTTAACCCACCTAACCTGCATGTCTTTGGACCATGGTGGGAAACCACAGCACCTGGAGGAAACTCACACAGATATGAGGAGAACATGCAAAATCCATGCAAGGAGGTCCTGGGATGTGAATCCAATTAGATACAGATCATAATGGGAGGGTGGGGGTCCCTGGGGGTTTGGGGACCCAGACACATGGGTTAGCTACCAAACAGTCAGTTGGCACACTAATAAGCTTGGCCCAGGGTGCAAAATAACCTAGCATCAGCACTGGCCACCATTCTGCCCAATGTTCATTTACCAATGGTCATTTTGCCCTAATGACGTTTTCATCCACACTGGGAAAGAGTTCTCAATCTGTATGTCTTTGGAAATGTGTGAGGAGACTGAAGTAAGCCCAAGACATTTGAAAAATGCAAAGTCCACCTGGACTGCAAACACACCAGTTTATGATCCTTGGTCAGTGCAGGTGGAACAAAAGAGTTAACCACTGTGCCATCATTTGAGCCTTTTACAATCATTAAATTGAACAAACTCTATCTGGAATAGGCTTTCCCCTGGCATGTAACCTCACAAACCCAATTCCTGTTGATTTCACTGCTTACAGAAACTGTAAAACATGCAACATGATGAAATAAAGTAAGCTGAAAATATTCAGTGTTAGTTATTCACTCGCTGAATGGCAGAACTTCCATTCAGAAATGAATAGAGAAATGGGTGGCATTTGATATGCTTGCAATTAAAATGGACAACGATTTTTGTACTCTAAAATTCTAAAGGCTTACATTAGAAGATGAAGGGTTAAAGTAAATGCAGACAGCAGCTGGCAGTGGCTTATCAGCTAGGCAGTTAATCACCCCAAATGTGATCTGCAGGACTTTACATCTTAATTAAAAGCTGAATCTAAATAGAACTCTTCAGTATACGGTTAGCACATGCACCTCAATACCTAACCACATACGCGATACGCAGGCACTAGGAAGAAAGTTTATTACCTATTATGAACAGTGAGTGCAATGATTTATTATAAATAGTCTCATTTATACACACACACATATACAGTAATGGAAATTAATGTCCAATTATGCAATATTTGAACATGCTTTTCCAGTAAAAGAGTGAGTGAGATATCCTGGCTGCAGCTGCTATAGGGATAGAGGTAACCTTGGATAGGATGGTGGGTTGAGAAGTTGTACAACATATTCATTATGTATTGAATAATGGTTTTAAACAATACAATAAATGTTAAATAATTTTTAATACCACATTCAATAAATCTCCATTCAGGCAGTCCAACCTAAGAAGAATTGTCTGTGTGTGAAATAGAGAAACAACTAAAGGACTTCTTCTGGTTGTGCAGGAATAGTTGGCATTCACAGTAGAGTGTCCATTAAAACACTTGGAAGGTAGATTTCAAATCCAAACGCTTTAATTTGCATATATAGATGTACATATGACTGTGAGTGGCGTTGCTTCGTTTGACGCACATTATTTCTAAGGAACTCTCTAACTTTGTGAAGTTCAAATACTTAAACAGATAGTACAAACAACCATGCTTTCTCTTTCTCCCTGCTACCCACAGTACTTCGCTCAGCGGAAGACAGCATCTAAGTCCGTCCTCCTGATGACTGAACTCCGCCTCTCAGACAGTGTGTGTCATCTTCTGTACATTAGGCTTATTAAACTTGTCTGCAATATTTATGCTTATGCTGCAGTAACTATGCCATCCCACCTGCACTTCACAGCAGGTAATCCACTTGAAGCTAAGAATGTTTGGGCCTGGATGGCCCTGGATGACCATCTAGAAAAAGCTTGGGCTGTTCTTTGAAGAGGTATTGATGAGACCAGCAGGGGGCACTTACCCTGTGGTCTGTGTGTGGATCTCAAAACTCACATCCTGACTCTTTGTGGACATAAAATATCCCTGGACATCTTTCAAGAAGAGGAGGGTGTTTCCTGATGTCTTGACTAAATTGTTCACCACAGTCTGGTCATTCTAGCCCCCTAATTATCCACTGTCCCTTACTGGTAGTTACCTCATTCTCACACCAAATGTGTGATGAGCATATTGTTGCAAAAAATGTTGTCATCGCATCATCCAGGTGAATTCTACACATTGGTAGCGGTTGAAGTGACTCCCCATTGTCTATGTAAATTTTTTTGAGTGTCTATAAAAGTGCTGTATAAAAGTAATGATTAAATGTGTGTCAGTACAGTGAAGTTATACTAGGTAAGAAAAGAATGGGGCGGGGCCTCACACTCTAAAGGGTGGGGCTTTAAAAAGAAACTTCAAACTGCTCTACCCAAACAATGCAGACACGCCCCAAAACTGAATAGAGACCTGCTTGGCCACACCCACCAGAGCAGCCTTAAAAGAGGCAGATGGGCCAGGCTTGTGAAAATGAGGTGAGAGAAGGGGAGAAAAAACAAAACTCTTAAAATAGATCAGTGTACTGGTTAGGAAGAAAGACATAATGCATTTACTTTGTCTTGTCCGTGCAGCAACTACAGAACCCCACGATGACTTTGTCCAAGCTTGTACATGTCCTTTCAATACTGCATATAGGAATTATTTTTTGGAGTTCTGTTCTTTTCGTTAATGTTACATATTTTATCTTGGTCTGACATGTAAGTTTCTTTGTACACATGACAGTCTACTTGAATGTTAATTGTAGAGGCTTGTACATTATTGGATTTATTTTTTTTCTCTAAGAAGAAACTCACCACAGAGTGCATTATACAGATATAAAAAATATAATGTATGGTTGTCAATGCTCCCTTGAGCCTCAGTGCTGATAGCTTACTCAGGACTGACTTCCATTTCATTTTTTTGTAATAAATAAGTTTAGAAATTGGACAATTAATTACAGAAATGGAATTACACAGGTCCAAAGTTGTGGTTTTGAACCTCTGCTTCTTCACTGTTTGGATGGTCATTGCAGGATCTCCCCTGGTCCATTTGGGCTTTTCTTCTGGGTGCGCTAGGATTTTCATTGACATCTCAAAGATATGAATGTCAAGTCTTTTGTTGATTAGCGTGTGATACTTACAGTGCCCTACAAGCAATGTCCAGAGTTGGTTCCCTGCAACCTTGCATACGAAGAGCGCTATACAAAAATAAACTAAATTGAATTGATCAATAAGTTTCAGTTTTTGAATAAATGGATTGACAAGTCTAGAGTTTTCTGAATTGAGAGACATAGGACATGGTCAAAAAAGCACAATCTCTTGTTTAGTAGCAAAGCCAGCAAGTGTAAAGGATGTTGGCCTTCAGCAGAGTCACCAGACAGCTTGAGTGGTACAGTACTTTAAATCGACGTGGGAATAAAAGCAGCTGACTGATTTCTTCTGACAAGTGCCAAAACAGGTCAGGTATTTAAACAGCTTCCACTGCTGCTCTGCCTAACACGCAATTTAATGTGCTGAAGTGCTGTCTTCACAGGCCGCTGAGCGGGCCACTCGCCTCTGTTTCAGTTATCTCCAAGTCTGCACATCATATCCTTGATTTATGCTCTCTTTATTAGTGTGTGGCCTGGGAGAGCTCATTTGATCATATTTAAAACCAAAACCATTGCAAAAGGATCAAGGAGAAGGACATCAATAAGACAATCTTAAGACTGTTAGTATCTTACTGTTTTAAACAATTTAAAATCCAATTGCAATCCTACACATTCACATACACTTATTAGTCTTTTATCTTCTGTATTTTCATTAGAATCACAAGCCGCCAGAGGCTAAAAGGAGGAGAGTAGTATGCTGTTTGAAAGCTGTCAGATCAAATGAAATATGACCGGTATTTAATAGTATGGATTGTGAGCCCTGCCAATCCAGAGTAAGCCTAAAGAGGGTAGAAGTTAACAGAAAATTCAACTTTTACGATCAAACTTCATCGATGGAAGGAAAAACACAGGGAGAATACTAAGTATGTAATAAACAGGCTAAAACAGCAACTTTGCTCTCTAGCTGGGCCTTAAAATGGAGGTTTTGAACCCCTGTCTCCCTGGTGGGGTAAATCATTCATTTGCCTCCCTTAAAGTACCATAAAGCACTTCCTTGACTCCTGGAGCTCTTTCTTTTAATACTGTCAGTTGAGCTCTTGACCCAATCGTCCTTCCAGTTCTTAGCTTAAAACGCCTCTGGCTAGGACTGTTACACCTTGCACAAAGAATGACTGAGAAATGGAGATTGCAAAGTCAAAACCAAAAGACTGTCCTATCATCCGTTATTATGAACGTAGTCATCAAAGAATCATTGTAAGGAAACAAAAGCAGAGAGTTCCAGATTATTAAAGCAATTGGAATAGTCACATATACTATCTATCTATCTATCTATCTATCTATCTATCTATCTATCTATCTATCTATCTATCTATCTATCTATCTATCTATCTATCTATCTATCTATCTATCTATCTATCTATCTATCAAGAGTGCCTTTCACATCTATCTATCTATCTATCTATCTATCTATCTATCTATCTATCTATCTATCTATCTATCTATCTATCACATAGTGCCTTTCCTATCTATCTATCTATCTATCTATTATATAGTGCCTTTCCTATCTATCTATCTATCTATCTATCTATCTATCTATCTATCTATCTATCTATCTATCTATCATACATGAAAGGTTGTTTTTTGGAGATATCTGCAAACTCAGATAATGACATTTGTGATGCGCCACTTTATATTATTGTGTAACTGCGACACTTCCAGAGGTCCTCTCTGTAGCAACTGACACTCAAAATCGTGGCACCCATAAGGAATAACACGTCAAATGAAGCTTAACAATTTACATTTTTAAATAACTGAAAATAATATCTATCGTGCTTTCAGATGAATCTGTTTGTCTGTCTTTTATTTGTAAGAGATATATTAAGGAATCTGTTGATTGACTGAATGATTGGTTGTGCTGCATTCATTCCAACTGGCTAATGTTAGTTTTGAAAAGTGTGTCGTGTCCAGAAGTGCAATGGCAAACAATAAGATCAAAGGTTCAAATTCCCCTGATGATCTTCAATTTTTCTATAAGGGTTGCATGTTATGTGACAGGTTGCACTTTTATAAAATCTGGCCAAATACATGTGTATACAGGTATATATAAAAATATGTGGGTGAAGGTGTCTCGCTATGGACTGGTATCCACCAGTCTATAGTATAGTGACTTTCATATCTATCTGTCTAAAGCTATGCTACCAGTTCTGATGCATACGTGGCCATGTTTTTGTACTCCTTGGCACCCTTGACTTTTCCTTGGTGAAAACTGAAGCTAGGGTCGGCCTCTGCACCCCATAGCCTTAGAGTGAATAATTCAGTCCAGAAATTGCCATGCATAATAACACTTCCAGGATTGCACAGCACTGGGGCAAATCCTGCGTTAGACCTCTGGGAATGGGAGACAGCCATAGTGGAAGAAGGGAAAGTCCTCCATATGTCAGAGTGCTGGGGATGCTAGAGAGCATTTTGTCTGTGCTGGGCCATGGAAGACTAGAAGGTAAGGGCAAAAGTGAGGAGAAGACAGAGATGCAGTCAAAGTGCACAGATGCCTAGGACCTCAGGCTAAAAAAGCTCGGCAACTCAGCAGTCCATCAAACTGTACACAATTGAATTAGGACTTTCAGAAAAGCTGAGTTGGGTTCAGGTGTTGCTGTCATACAGAATCTCTGCCATCTTTGAGAGAAGGAATAAAACCATTGCAACATGGTATTGGGGAATATACTAGAGCATTTTAATGGCAAAACACTGTACTTTAATTAAAGCAATGAGTAAACTAATGATTACTTGCAGTTTTTAAAATAAATTGTACATTATTGTTTGGCCCCATCGTTGGGTTCAAAACAATGGGCCTGATTTTAAAGGGTTAATTAAAACTAACCAATTGAAATGGAAAAAATAAAATATGGATGAATACAACAAGAGCAATGACACAACTAACACAGAGAAGGCATATCAGCCCAGAAGTTAAACCGATAAGCAGTAGGCTGGAACAGTTTGCACCATGCCCAGCATATGCTGCCCCCTCAGAGTTCAACTGAGCGTCTTGCGTTTTAAATTCCTGTCAGATGAACTGATTAAGTATGTAAGAGTTTTTACAGGAGCAGAGTGAGGTCTCTACGGCACCAGGAACATTTTAACAGTTCAAAGACTTCTTGCAGCCTCAACACTGACAAAAAAAAAATAATTTATTTGGAGTACTGCAATGTATTTTAATATCTAGCTTATGCTTTTGCCAAACTAATTGCTTGCAATAACGGGCACAAGAACACCCACTCATTGAAGAGTCTGGCGTAGTGCTGTGCTTGCTTCTTGCTGAACACACACAAGATCCTGACACAAGATTTCACGTATCATCAGAGGTGCTGATGGCTCTACACCTTTCCTAGCAAGTTCCCACCTCAGCTCTATTATGATTGTAATAAATGCTTTTTGATTAATTAATTATGGCACACCGTTTAACTCCAGGAGACTGTACGCAAATTCCAGGCTGGTCACTAAGTGTATAGATTTTGCAGATACTTTTCATGCTTGCATGAGCTTTCATCAAATAATTAATTACATTTATATAGCACTTTTCTAATCTACCCAAAGTGCTTCACACAGACAGTAGGGGATCCACTTCAACCGCCACCAATGTGTAACATCCACCTAGAGGATGAGATGGCAGACATTTATGCACCAGTAAGAACACCACAAATTAGCTGTGAGGAGGTGAAGAATTTGCGAGAGATAGCCAATAATGGACAGGAGATGATTACGGGGTCAGAATGACCAAGCCATGGTGGGCACTGATGTAAATCCAATTGTTAATGAAGGATGCCCAAAGATCTTTTATTACCACAGAGAATCAGAACTTTATTTTAACATCACACTGAAGGATGGCAGCAATTTATTCAGCAGCGTCTCCCTGTTGCTGCACTGGGCATTGGGATTCACACACAGAACTTCAGGTTTAACATATTAATAATAATAATAATAATAATAATAATAATAAACTCTTTACATTTATATAGCACTTTTCTAATCTACCCAAAGTACTTCACACAGACAGTAGGGGTTCCACTTCAACCTCCACCAATGTGTAATATCCTTTTTTTTTTTTTTATTAATTTTATTACAATCCATACAAAGCAATCAAAAAGAAAAAATAAGTTAAGAACAGATCGATCCCCACCCCTGAGAGGGAGAGCAAGTCAAACGGCGTTAAATTTTAAGGTTTGTAAACATACCTAAGTTAATACATTCTCTGTGCTTTATGAACTTATTTTAAAATATTACTGATTAGATCCTGCCCTGTTTTGAAAAAAATCTGTACGGATCCTCTAACTGAGTATTTGATTTTTCCCAATTTCAAATAATATAACACATCGGTTTCCCACTGACTTAAAAGAGGAGAGTTTGGGTTCTTCCAGTTTATCAGAATAAGTCTGCGTGCCAACAGTGTAGTGAATGCAATCACAATTTGTTTGTCTTTCTCCACTTTAAACCCCTCTGGAAGAACCCCAAACACAGCTGTTAATGGGTTAGGAGGGATTGTGAGTCCAAGACTGTCTGAAAGGTAAGTAAAAACATTTGTCCAGAATAATGTTAATTTGGAGCAGGCCCAGAACATGTGACCCAGTGAGGCTGGGGCTTGGTTGCAACGTTCGCAGGTTGGATCATGTCCTGGAAACATTTTGGAGAGTTTTAGTCGAGACAGATGTGCTCGATATATAATTTTGAGTTGTATAATTGTATGCTTTGCGCATATGGAGCTCGAGTGAATTCTCTGCATTGCTACTTTCCACTCCTTTTCTGATATATTAATTGAGAGATCTTTTTCCCAGTGTCCTCTTGGATCTTTGAAAGGGAGGGATTGTAAAATGATTTTATATATTGTAGAGATGGAGTCTGAGTCCTTGAAATTGAGCAATATTTTTTCCAGCGTGGATGAGGGTGCAAGATGAGGAAAATCTGGAAGGTTCTGTTTAACAAAGTTCCTGATTTGAAGATAGTGAAAGAAATGTGTAGCTGGAATGTTAAATTTGGAATGTAATTGTTCATAGGATGCAAAGACGTTGTCTATATAAAGATCTCTAAGTAAGTTAATTCCAAATTTTTTCCAGATATTAAAACTGCATATGTTTGTGAAGGTTGAAAGAGGTGGTTCTCCTGCAGGGGTGTGACAGATCAAAGATTCTCCATCTTAAAATGCTTTCTACATTGGTTCCAGATTCTAAGTGAGTGGAGCACAATTGGGTTATTAGTGTATTGCCGATAACGTGTGTTTATTGGAGCGCAGAGCAGGGAATACAAAGAAGTACTGCAGGATTTTACTTCTATTGTGGTCCAAGCCTGTGTATGTTCTTCTATTTGTGTCCAGGTTCTTATCGACTGTATATTTGCTGCCCAGTAATAAAACTGGAAGTTAGGTAGAGCCATGCCACCTTCTGCCTTTTGTCTTTGTAGGGTCGCTCTTTTGATGTGTGGATGTTTTGAATTCCAAATAAATGTGGTTATTATTGAATCTAATTGCCTAAAAAATGATTTAATAATGTATATTGGGATGTTTTGAAATAAAAAAAGGAGCTTAGGAAGAATATTCATCTTAACAGTGTTAATTCTTCCAGCTAGTGTGAGATGAAGGGTTGACCATCTATGCAAGTCTTGTTTAATTTTTTCCATGCAGACGGCGAAATTTTGCTGATATAGAGCTTTATGTTTACTTGTGATGTTTACCCCAAGGTATTTAAACTGTTCTGCAATGATAAAAGGTAAGGTGTCTAATCTAATATTATATGCTTGAGAATTCACTGGAAAGAGTACACTTTTATTCAGATTAATTCTGAGACCAGAGAGCTTTTGAAATTCTGTGAGTGCTGCTAAGACTGCAGGTACAGAATTTTCTGGGTCCGAAATATACAGTACCATATCATCTGCATATAATGAAATGTTTCTGTTCCAGTCCTTCTCTGCTAATCCCCTTTATCTGATCAGTATTTCAACAATGTATTGCCAGTGGTTCAATGGCAATCGCAAACAGCAGCGGTGACAAGGGGACCAATGTGTAATATCCACCTAGAGGATGCAATGGCGGACATTTTTGCACCAGTAACCACACCACACATTAGCTGTGAGGTGGTGAAGAGGTGCGAGAGATAGCCAATAAGGGACAGGAGATGATTACGGGGTCAGAATGACCAAGCCATGGTGGGCACTGGTGTAAATCCAATTGTTAATGAAGGATGCCCAAAGATCTTTTATTACCACAGAGAATCAGAACTTTATTTTAACATCACACTGAAGGATGGCAGCAATTTTTTCAGCAGAGTTTCCCTGTTGCTGCACTGGGCATTGGGATTCACACACAGAACTTAAGGTTTAACTTACGTTAATTAATAAATAATAATAATAATAATAATAATAATAATAATAATAATAAACGCTTTACATTTATATGGCATTTTTCTCAATACTCAAACCTCTTTGCATAGAGAGTAGTTAGCCACCTAGCTGTGCAGTGCATACCTAGACCATGGGTGGGCATTGTTGGTCCTGGAGGGCCGCAGTGGCTACAGGTTTTCATTTCAACCCAATTGCTTAATTAGAAACCAATCCTTGCTAATCTCAGACCTTATTTAATTTTATGGCTTGTTAGCCTGCAATGTTAGGTTCTAATATCGTAATGTTTTTCCTTTCCAAGGATATCATCCAAATGATTTGAAGCCTAAAACGGATCATTTTCAGTCCGTCACATTTTTATCTTAAGTGTTTTATTAAGACAAATAGTGCAGGATGAATCAACACAGGTGTAAATGGAAATAAGTTAGATGGACCACTGCTGAGTCCTTTGTCATTGGCATCTTACTTGTAATAAGGAGCCATTAAAAACAGTGAATTCAGCTGTTTAAGAATGAAATAAGCAATTAAGGGCGAGGAACTTTAACAAGCGAAACCACTACAATGAAGATCAAAATGTCACTTGAACTACAAGTGTTTCATCAGGAATAATTAACTTCTTATTAAGAAACTGGGTTGTAACAAAAACCTGCAGCCAATGTGGCTCTCCAGGACTGACATTGCCCACCCCTGACCTAGATGATGTGACGGAAGCCATTTTTGTGCCAGTGTGCTCACCACACATTAGCTGTTAGGTAGTGAAGGGATGAGAGATACACCTAGCCAGTTAAAGGCGGGGATGATTAGCTGGTCAGAGTGACCAGGCCGTAGAGGGCAATTTAGTGGCGACGGGACACACCCTATTCTTTACGAAAGATGCCCAGGGATATTTTATGACCACAAAGAGTGAGGACCTAGTTTTTATGTCTTATCTGAAAGACAGAACCATTTAGAAATGGATAGATAAATGGATAAATAGATAGTGTCCCTATCACGGCATTTGGGCATTGGGATGGATCCACATTCAGACCACAGAGTAATGGCCTCGCCAACACCTCTTCCAGCAGCAGCACAAGCTTTTCTTGGTTGGTTTCCCATCCAAGTACTGACCGGGTGTGATACGGAGGGTTTTGTGGTCAGTTTTTAAATAAATCACTAAATAGCTGGCTCAGTCTCCATGGGTAAGCATGCTCATGCAATTGTGGGAGGTTGGTGGAGTGATCGAGACAGGACGCTTCTACACATGTGGGAGTTATCTGTCTTGATTGCTCCATCAGCTTCCTGCAGTTTTCTGTTGTGGCGCTGCACCCACAGAGTCATATAAGAGGGAATCTGATAAGAGAGAGGTGAACAAGCTGGAACAAAGAAAGAGGCCGGAAAGAAAGAGAAGGTGAAGGCAGAATCTAGTCAGCCACTACACAGGAGTGGAGGCAAGCGGTCTGGGCCCAGTGGAGGAATGAGCGATTGGCATTCGAGGGGCAGATTGGCTCCCTGGTGACTAGTTGAGGGGGATTGAGGGAGGACTCACCAGGGATCCAGAAGGCATCAGTGTTTGGAGGAAGGTGGCAGAGGAGGCTTGAGGTGTCACAGCAGAAAGCAATGGAGGCAGTTGTGGCTAAAGCTGTAGGTGGAAGGGACCATGATTGCTGGCTTCTCTGCCGAGTGTGAGACCTGAAAAGGGTGAGTCATGGAGACAATGAAGGAAGATGTGCTGGGCTGAAGGAGAGAGGGAAAAAGAAGATGGTGGTAAAACGAGTGAGAAGCAGGAGGATGGATGCTGCAGCGGAGGAAAGAGAGGTGCAGCACGGATGCCTTGTGTCAGGGATTTAATAAAGGAATCCTGACTTAAGTTTTTAAATTACTTATTACATTGTTTTTAAACTTCACCATGGACATATGGATGTTATTATTTATTGGAATATAAAGAATATTGCACTATCTGGACACTGTTTATTTGAATTGTTTTATTAAATGTACCAGCACTTTTTACCCATACATTGCTGACTTTGTGTGTCCTCACTTGCCAAGGCCCATCCTTGGTAACGTTATCAACAGCGCACGTTCTAGAGGCTCCCCATATGGTTTCGGGATAGTGGACCTGACCTGCTTTGTCACACCAGCCCTGAACTTGCATAACGTCAGGTGAATACACAGTGGGCCCACGTGTTAAATATTGCCTATCCTATGTTGCATCACTCACCACAGAGTTCCAAATTGCATGTGGAAGCAACAACAGCATAAGATCTACACATCATGAAATGGGTTTCCATGGCTGAGAAGCTGCACATAAGCCTGAGGTCAACACGCACAATGCCAAGCATCTGCTCGAGTGTTGCAAAGCATTCCATCATTGGACTTTTGAGCAGTGAAAACGTGTTCTCTGAATCAAGCTTCACTATTTGAAAGTCTGATGAATGAATATGGGTTTTGTGGATATCAGGAGAACGCTACCTTCTGGACTGCAACTGTGAAGTTTGGTGGAGGACGAATAATGATCTGAGGCCATTTCTCAGAGTTTGAGCTTGGTTCCTTTTTCCCAGTGAAGGGTACCGCTAATGATGCAACATACAAAGACATTTTAGCCAATCGTGTGCTTCCAAATTGGGACAAGAGCATGGGGGAAGGCCATTTTTTTGCTCCAGCATGACTATGACCCTGTGAACAAGGCCAGGCCCATGAAAGATTTTGAAGAATTCAAGTAAGTTGCACAGAGCCCTTTGGGGTGAATTGTCATACCAACTGCAAGCAGGTCTACTTGTCCAACAATAATACCAGACCTCACAAATGCTCTTTTGGCTGAATTGACACAAATTCCCACAGGCAAAGGCAAAGCCTTCTGGGATTAGCTGCAAAATGAGCACCAATTCCATATGAATGTCCATAGTTTTGGAATGGAATGTCCAAAAATCTCATATAGGTGTGATGGTCAGGTGTCCACAAACCTTAGGCCATATAGTGTATGTTTCTGTTGTGAATGTTTAATTCTGAAAAATATTTTTATACATTGAAATATTTGTTTAAGTGGCTGTGGAGTGTATAAGGAACAAAACACAGCCTCTCCCATCTCCTGGTCCTTTAGTAACACATATTTTCTGTCTGCTAAAGACCACCATAGCTGAACACAGGGCATGCTGCCCTCCCACAGCCACAGTGATTTTTTGAAGGACTCTCCATCTGCCAGTCTCTCTGATGGAACATCAGCCCATCAGTTCCTCACCAATACACCACTCTTTACAATATACAGTTGTGTTTTAATTTGCTTTTATTTATTCCTTTATTTCCATTGTCTGTTGTACAGGTATTAGGAGAACAAATGATGAAAATATTCCTATCTATTTCTCATATACAGGAAAAAATAAAATGATTGTCTGATATAGCACTCTTTATAGCAAATCGAACATGAATTCAACACAAAGCTACACTAAATGACAAGGCAAGGTAAGTGAAATTAATGATAAATTAGAAGGAACTGCCGAGGCACTGGGCTGGGGATAAACCGTGTTCTAAAAACTTAAATAAATCATACGGCCGCTATACACAAGGCCAAGCCAGACTGTGGTGACAAGCCCAGGCTCAGTGACGTCTGTGACCAGCATCACAGTGGTGATTGTTAGACAGTGTGGTAGGGCAGCCGTGCTACCCCGGAGCCACCCTGAGGCAGAGCACAGGCAGCTTCCAGGGCATTGCTGACTTCCAGTTTTAACAGTCACTTGTTTCAAGTTCCCCAGGGGGAGCCATGCTCTCGAGTAAGCACAGTGCTGCAATTTGGAATTGTTTTGCCTAACATTTCGTTAACTCTTTCGTTTTGCCATATTCCTTCATAGACATCTCGATAAATCATGTATAAATTATGTAACAGAATACAAATAATACACTAATTTAAATGTACGACTTTAGGTTTTATTCACTAATGATTATAACTAGTTTAATGTTACAAGAAGAGACTTTTCAATCCAGTACTCAGGAAGGTCAAAGTTCATTTGTCAATCAAAACCACAACTAGCAGTGGATGGCAGAACAAAATTGAGTCACCCAACCCGATTACGTGAAAGAATGGACAACACAGATAAACAAGAATAACAACTACTGTAGAATAACAAGATTAAACAGCAGAGGATCACCCACATGTGGTACAGATGAGTTCTGGATTGTACTTTATTATCAGACTAATCATTGTTTAGGAGTCTAGTAGCTTGTGGGACAAAACTTTTATGAAATCCGGCAGTTCCACAATGTACACTTCAGTATCAATGGTCAGAAGGGCAAACAGTTCATTCATTGTTGGGATGAGTGTGGTCTCTGGTAATGTTGGCAGGGCCGTCTTAATGCATGGACACACTGGGCAGTTGCCTGGGGGCCCCGTGCTAATCTATGTATGTTGTGACTTGCTGAGTGTTGGTGTAGGTGGGAGCCCCAGTGCACTGCTTTGCTCGGGGGCCTATAATGCTGTTAAGATGGCCCTGAATGTTGGTGGTCCTGTTTTTACCAGTGTTTGCTGTCAAGTTCCTCTTTGGGGGGGTAAGATGTCCCAATGACTTTCTCAGATGCTCTCACCACTCTCTGCAGGGACATCCGATCTAAGGCACTACAGTCCCCATACCATGCAGAGATGTGGGTGGCTTCTGTAGAAAGTGGTTAGGGTTGGAAGGGAAAGGTTAGCACTTCTAATGCGCTACACGAAGTGAAATCACTTCTGTCCTCTCCTGACTAAGGAGGAAGTTGGTTGTCAGGTCAGGTCAGGTTGGGAAGCAAGCACTGGTACAGCGTGTTTCCACACAATGAAATAGCTCAGGCTCCTGGTTGGCAACCCCCCCAGGCAGACACAAGGTCCAGTCTCACCATCCGGAAATGACCAACAATCTGGCCTGATCCAGCCACTCGGGTTCTTAACACTGAGGATCCTGCACGCCAGATATCCCTCAGGGAATCGTGCCACATGGCTGTCGTGGCGTTACTAACACAATACAGCTGTAGTAGCGTAACTAACACAATGCAGGTGATGTGTCTCATTTAGGACTTCATGAGCAACTGCAAACCAGTAGCACCCAGGTATTTTCTGAAGAGACACAGTATGAAAGGAATCCAGTCTTCGTCTCAGCTCACTGGCTAGTGTCCATGTTTCGCAACCATAGGGAAAAACAGGAAGCACCAGGACTGTAAAGACTTAGACCTTCATCCTTTTGCCGAGATATCAGGAGTGCCACACACTCCTTTTGCATAAATATCAAGAGCGCCACACACCCCTTTCCAGCCACTTCATGACCCCCTTCCCCCACCATGCTCTCCCAATCTGTCCATTGACTTCATAGGAAGAGTCAACAGACACATGAATGTCACTGCCGAGGTAAGTAAACCTCTCGACATGGTCAACGCTCTCTCCGCAGACAGACTCACTGCTGATGGCTGTGCCCAATAGGCCATTAAAGGCCTGGATTTTGGTTTTTATCCAGGATACTCGCAAGCCCAGACACTGAGACTCCTCACTCAGTCTCTCAAGAGTCCTGATCACAGCCTCCACTGACTCCACAAGGTTGGCTGGCTCCTGGAGAAATCATTTGTTATCTCCACTCCAAGGAACTCTGTGCTCCTGCCTGACTCCACAGATGGAGCTGCTGTTAGTGTCAGGAAGGCGAGTAGCATGGCTCTTCCAAAACTCGACAGTGCTCTTCTTTGTTTTAGCCAAGGTCAGATCATTGTCCTTACACCAGTCCATGAATTCTTTGGCCATCTCTCTCTCTGTAAGCCATCTAGTCATCATCTATCACGGTTGTGTTGTCCACAGAGTTAATGATGTGGCTCATGCTGTGCCTGGCGCATCAGGGTGAAGATTAGAGGACTCAGGATGCAGCCATGGGGGGACACCAGTGCTCAGAAGGATGGCATTTGATGTTTTGTTTCCAGCTTGGATTGATTTGTCCCAAAGAGGGAGGTTTCAAAGTTCGGTAAAGCAAGCTTGTCCATGAGCTGCTGGGGGATAATTGTGCTGACCGTAGAGATAAAATCTAAGAATAGCATCTCTACATCATTTACCCAGCAACATGCTGTTCTGAGATTTTACAGGTAAGGAAGACAGCAGTTTCAAGGTAAGGTAGTTCTATTTACTAGTCATGAAGCTGGAGGGTGGTGATGCGTTGCATGCTTATTACCACATACAAGTAAAACTTGTATTGATCTTTGTACATGTGGCAATAAGAACTATATAACCCTGTAAAGAGGCATTGTGGGGATTACCTGAATGCATCAGACTGAACTGAGGAGGGAGTGCGTTCTTATTGCTAACTGATCTACAAAAACACACTTCGATTAATTTCTTAACTAATAAGGAAGCAGTAACAGGGTACTTACTTTTTCATATTTGAATTCTGAGAGTTCACTTTTTTTGGATAATTAAAAAATAACAAGATAAAACACATTATGTGTTTTGTCCCTTGAGGTCTCATTGGTCAAATGTTATGACTTTGTAACAGCCAGGTGATTGCAAGTTGAGTCCTGATAGGCTTTGTTTTTATACAAAAATAAACTGTATTGTAAACTGTATTGTAAACGATGAATTTAAAGGAGTTTATTACTTTTTTCACATGATTATATGTTAAATGTGTTTAGTAGAAATAGCAGGATACTTGATCAATACATGAAACACTAAATACCAAATGGCACTGATTCAGAGTTCTCTATTTTTAACTGATCAGCTTGGAAATAACATACTGAAGCAGTGACGGCTTTGAGGAGACGCACACCCAGTGCCGAAATGCCATTCAGATAAATATCACAATAATCTCAGATATTCTGAAATTGCAGCTCGGCTCCCACATAGCACAAGCATTTTATTGAAGGACGAGTAAGCAGAGCCTGTCAGCCTGAGATGTCCTCAGCTCTAACCATCATTCAAACTGTTTACCTTTCTTCTCTACAGGTTCTGTTACATTCATTGTGATTGACAAAGGAGAAAGTGTGGCATCAAGGACAAGGTATTTACATTGACTGGGTATTTGTCTGCTTTGAGAGATGGATTTGGGATAACACCGTGGCACAACTGTTACCACTGCTGCCTCCCATTGTTTGGACTCTGACTCACTTCTTAGCTAGGATGCCTTTTGCATCAAAGTGCATGTTTTTAATTATCATCTTCATTATCATCATCATGATCATCAATGGGATGCCAGCCTTAACCATTGCACCACTGTGATGCCCATCACTCTCATCATCATCATCATCATCATTATTATTATTAGGCAGCATGGCATTGCAATAATCCTGCTACCACACAAATCCACAGTTCAGAGTTTTAATTCTGTCGCTGTCTGTGTGGTCTTTGTGTGTGTTCATCACCATTATCAGTATGATATTTTGTGAAGCACTTTTGTTACATCCTGTATATGAAAATGTGACATATAATAACAAATGTTGCTAATGTAGCAGACAATATGGTGGTGCAGTGGTTAGTGCTGCTGTCTAATAATTTCACAATCCTGAGTTCAAATTCCAGTTCAGTCAGTGTGTGTGTGTATTGGTGTGCATTTTCATTATTGTTTTATTATTAGGCAGCATAATGATACAGTGCTTAGGATTTGGCTATTTAAGGGATAACCATAAGTGATTTGTGCTCAAAAGTGGGTGGGAACAATTAGACGGCTCACTGAGTGTCACATTTCTAAACCAATCCAATGCCTGATGAGGGTGCCGCTCAAAGTAGGAGCAGTGATTTTGTACTGCAAAAATCAGAATTGTTCTTGTTAACCTGACCGACTGACTGTAAACTTCTGTTTATGATGAACAGTTGAAAAGTCTGTTAAAAAACTTATTAAACAGATACATGTTTGTCCCTGATGCATGAGAAAAACTTTTCTGTAACAACAGATTATACATCTACATTCAAAGACAATGGACGAGTGATAAGTGTGGACTGATACGTGATCAATAGTGTGCACTCTGTTGTTCAGAATTACGAAAACAGTGTACTAATCAGTGTGACTTTGAAAGCTATACTAGTAAAAATATGAGCTGCAAAATAGGCATTTGAAATCAACGGTGTGACACACCCTGTGAAAAGGACTGCCATTAAGAAAGCTGATGTCGAAGAGCCACAGGAGATACAGAATTCAGTACTCAAAACACCCGAATCAACATTCACCATCTAAATGAATAACTAAAAGAAGTTAGCATTACTGTCTAATTGGAAATGCAAACATGACATGCCAGAATATAGCCATGGCCTTTTCACTTGTAGTACTTACCTAGACCACAATGCTTATCTAAACTTTGCCTGCTGTTGGCATATCATATAATGATGCAATAGTCAAAATGACAGAAAGATTCCATAGCAAACAGAAGTACTTTTCAAACGCATACAGCTGTGGTGGGCTATGTGTGTGTGTGTGTGTCTGTCTGACTGTCTCCTCTGTCATTAGGAATCAGTTACCTTGTGCTACCAAGGCCCTGAATGGATAACAACAGTTTCAGCTTCTTATTTCTTTTGCATCAAGCATTTTATTCACTTTCTTTTGCTCTAAACCTGAACCCCGACAGTTTAGTTTAGTGCATGGACTGTAGGAATTAGAAGAAGGTGTTTTAGGAAGAAGCCTTCAAAGTGTAGCCTCTGCTGCACCAGATTTCACCACAATTCGCTACAATTCTTTTAACGGGTTGTCCTGTGTTTTTGTTTGAGGATCACTTCAGGCCAGGCAAGACTACAGAGCTTATAAACACTGCTTTACCGTTCCACAGTCCCAAGTTCAAATTCTGGCCCAGACGCTGTTAGTGTGGTATGGGCCTGCTCATCATCATCATCATCATTATTGTTGTTAAACAGAATGGTGGTGTAGTATTCATTGTTGCTACCTTAAAATTCCAAACTCCTGGGCCAGTAACTGTGCATGATGAGTGAGCACAGTCTTCATTATTACCATAATTATTAAGCAGCATGGTGGTCCAGTGGTTAACCCTGCTACCTCAAAATTCAACAGTCCTAAGTTCAAATTATTACCCTGGTGTCTTCCACAGTCATTATTATTTTAGAAAGCATGGTGGCTCAGTGATTAGTTGTGTGTTTCCAATCTCCCTGCATTTGCATCAGTTTTTTTGGAATTCTATCCAGCCACTATAAATTGACCTTACATGAGTGAGGGTGGATGTATGTGGGAGTTTACTTTCTCCGTAATGGAGCCATTGACTATCCAAGTTTGGTTCTTTTTTTTGTACTCAGTGCAGACAGGACAGGCTCTGGCAACCACAAGACTGAAATGCACTAAGCCGTTTCAATATTTGGCTGTCACAGTCGTGAATAAGTGCCCTTTTCTGCTAATAGCCTGGTTATTTCCCATCAGGCATTGCCCTCTGAGGCACACAAGCTATTGCTCTGACCACTTTTGTGGTTATGTGATTGAGTTTAACATGTTCATAGCACTTTATCCCAATTGAAGATTTAACATCTTAACAGTGCAATCTTCAGCCCTCATGCATAATTAAAAAGTGAACAACCTACCCAACTGAGATAACTCGCCAGATCGCACTCTGAGTTATTGGACCTATTAGAAAAACCTCTGTGCGCCCTTTTGTCAGTGAGGCGCATTGTAGATTCACCAAACAGGATATTAAGGAAACAGCCATAAACCATCATGAAATAAAAAGGTTTACTTTGGCATGCTACATAATCAGGAGGCGTCACCCACCAGCAGGAGGAATTTATTGAAAAGAAGCTGCCTGCAGTAAGTGAATGTATGTACTCGATTCTGCCATCTGCTCTATTTTAATATTCCTACCTGTTTGCACTATTTCTATTTCTAACAAAAGTTGTTCATACAGATATGTACAGACACATTTTTTTGTATTTACTGGTTTGTTTTTAAACGATTTTATTCAACAACACTCCTCTGTCTGTTTGTCTGGGTCAAATCTTGCAACTGATTTTTTGGCGAAGCTAATTTCTTCAGATTTTGCATATGTGTTCAGTATCGATGACAATACATTAATCCGTCAAAACTGATGAAATTACATGACAAATTTCGTCGTAATCAATGGTTATGCGATTCCAATTAATGCACACTCAACAATGACATAGAGAGAATATAGCAAGATATAGGAGCATACAAGTGAGAGACGAGTCGGATTACCCCCAGTGAGTGGAGTGGGTAAATATGCGTGCCGACTTTACTTGTTTACTCTTGTGAAGGAGTAGCCTTGATGATCACGGTGATCAAGTATTGGCATAAGTTTGCCATTCTCTTGTCAATATTTATTTTTCACAGCAACTGAGCACTAACCCCATAAGAGCCTGAATAGAAAAATGGAGACCAAAATATATTTTCGTTTTAGTATTCAAATAATTCTGCAAAGAAGACATATCTATCTATTGTATAAAAAAAAAACTTGGGATGAGACGAGATGTGACCTTTTCAGAAAGACACTTTCACGTCCCACAATACTAGACTTTGTGCCAAGAGATTTAACCTCTCCCGGGGCCGGAAAAAGACAAAGAGTAGATGAGAAAGTAGAACATCGTAAACAATTCAAATACATTGGTGCAATACACATGCAGAGCAGGTTAGAGATAATGGAAGTAGGGAAATTCAAAAGTCTAAAAAAAAAAATGATAGTAAAGACCGCATTAGTGCAAACAAATGGAAAATATTACTCGGTGAAATAACGGAACAGTGAAAAGAGATCGAATAGTGTCTGAGGATGTCTGGGGCAGAAGAGAGACAAGGCAGTGAGACAAAAGGACAGGTGCTGTACAGGCTTTTAAACATTTGAAGCACCGCACGAGATGCAGATCACGCGGCACAGCAGCAGCAGCAAACCAGCAGCTGACTGAGCAAAGAGGAGGTAAAAAAAACCCCACTGTATTAGTTTCCCATTGTATCACCGTTTAAAAGTGATTTCGGAGGAGCGACCGCATCTTCTCAGCCCCACTCTTTACAATGGCGTGTAGCGCAGGCGGTGTGTTGTTGGCGAGTGAAGCGAGCAGGGGGTGAAATCCCCGAGTTACGTAATACTTTTAAAGAAGCTTCCCATTCATGAAAATCATGAATCATTTGCAAAATACTCAAAAACTAAAAAGTAAAAAATAAAATATGTAATTTTTTTTTAAGTAAAATGATTTTATTTACTTTAGTTATAAATGCACTAAAAGCAAAAAGTAAATTGCATTGTCTTTAACCACAATTTTCGTGGTTATATGTGACTAAATAAAATCATGGGGCACATAAATTAATTAATTCACTCAATTAGTAGAATAGCTACTTTCATCATGAAATATACGAAAACAACGACATTGTAATCCCCCAACATGCTAAACAAGTTTCAAAAATGGTTTGAATCAATTGAGTTATGTGCGCCCCACAATTTTATTTAGTCACATATAACCACGGAAATTGTGGTTAAAGAAAATTTTATGTTTTGCTTTTTAAGTTATTAAAATTGTTTTACTTAAAAAAAATATATATATATTATTCATTATTTGTTTTTTTTCTGTATTGTTGAAAAGTGATGCTGAAATTTTAAATCACATACCTATGATAACAATCCACTTATCTGTCCATTATTCAACCTGCTTCATTCAGTTCAAGCCATTGCAGCCAGCATCAGGCACAAGGCAGGAGTGATCCATAAATGGGATGCCAGTCCATCCTAGAAAGTATTCATGCCCATGCTCATGCCAAGTGAATTTAGAGTCACCAATCCAACTAACGTGAACATCACTGGGATACTGGAGGAACCAAAGAAAAGTCAAACATAGACATAGAGGAAAGCATACCATAGTGACGTGGAGTTAAACACAATGTGGCACACCTATGAGAAAAATATTGAGGATGACTTACACATTGTATATGTTTTTTACAAGGCAGATTTGCCATCAAAGTTTATACCATTTGCTGTTCTTCTTGAAGGAGGAATAGCAGAAAAGTCCACTTTTAAATTAAAAATGACATTTTTAAATGAAAACTATTTCCACCCACACTAGTATTTTCACATCGCTTATGAAGTAATCTCTATCCAAACGAAAACGACCAAAAACACACATGACATACATGTTGGCCATGTAAGTTCCATGAAGGAAGGATAGGCATTCTAGCCAGGTTGAAGGAGGATTTCTGGCCCGTCCATTAGGCCGTAATGGAAAGACGGTGGGAGGTGAGACTTTACCTGGCTGCAATGTCTGACAATCTTCATCCCAATTGGATCAGAAGAATAATGGATGGACTGGTCAAGCGTGAAGGCTGGGAGCAATTCACTCCCCCACACGGTAGGTGGCAGTGTTCCTTTGGATTTAACACAGTTAGGACACCCTCAGAGTCTTGTAAATAGGCCCTATTAGGGTCTTTGGGTGCTGCCAGATGGTACTACCTGGGGTGGACTTCCCTGACTTTCTAGACAACCTATGCCATGACACTGGAAACAGTCCTGAATCCAGTTTAAAAGAAGCCCGTAGCGTCACCTCGGGGAGTCAAGGTTGAGAGGCAGCAGGTAACACTCACTTGGAAGAAGAAAAGGACAGAAGATATTGATTGAGTGTTACGCTCTTGCATTAATTTGAACCCAGAGTTGAGTTGGGTGACATTGACTCTGTGCTTTGGGGTTCAGTGGCACTCTGACACCCTACACTGGGCATGCGTGCATCAGTGGAACAATTCTTACATTTACTTATTTGGCTGACGCCTTTATCCAAGGCGACTTACAACATTTTTGTACAACTGGTTACATTTCTTTTGGCTTTCCAATTGGAGCACACACAGGTGAAGTCACTTGCTCAGGGTCAAACAGTGTCAGTAGCGGGATTTGAACCCACAGCCTCAGGGTTTGAAGTCCAAAGCCTTAACCACTACATGGTAAGGCTGATGGCCATAGGATTTATCTCAGATCTATAGTGACAAGTAAATGATCTGCCTGTGAAAAACAAAGTACAGGTAAGCAACACAGCAAGCACCATGGAAAACAACTCCTCAGTTTCTGCCTTGTTGGAATCTGGTTTTGTTCTGTAAAGGGTGACCAGTCAGGAATTGAGACATAGTAACAAGCAGAATTAAAATCATGGAGGGCTACGAAATAAGCAAAAACAAATTAGAGTCTGCTTTTTTGAAAATCTGTGTTTTTGTCTATCCAACCCTGAGGCTGCGTTTTCTCGAGCATAAATGGCTCAGGTGACCTTTTTCAAAAGCCTTCATTTCCTGGAGATGAAAATACTGGGGTACCTTGGATGAAGGTGTAAAAAAAGGAAGACTAATGTCTGCATTTTAAAATGAAAATGTAGAAGTGTGGATGGGGACTTTGACTCCTTCCACTTAAATTAGTTATCAAAATATTCAGGCAAATATTATCTAAATCTGTGGTGGGCTGGCGCCCTGCCCGGGGTTTGTTTCCTGCCTTGCACCCTGTGTTGGCTGGGATTGGCTCCAGAAGATCCCCGTGACCCTGTAGTTAGGATATAGCTGGTTGAATAATGGATGGATGGATGGATGGATGGATATTATCTAAATACAAAAGCATGAAAAACGAAGTACATTTTGCTTAAAATTGTCAGTTTTAGTATTTAAAAGGAATTTTTTGTTTTTGTGGAAGTCCGTGGTCACAACTGTAGGTGGTTTTTTTTTGCACCTTCCTCATGCACTTGTACCCCCTGATGTTAGGATTGCCGCTGGTTTTTCTCACCCATTATTGAATTTTCTAATCATGTCATTTGCATTCGATTCATTATAAATATGTTCTTTCAGGGCTCCTGGCCCTCATTAAAAGCTCTTTGAAATGTTCCAATTTTGTGTGGCGCCATTTACACTGAACAGAATGCATTCAGAAAACATTTGATGAGGTGCCACATGAGAAGTTAGGCATCAAACTAAAAGCAGTGCTGGTTCAGGATGTTGTGTGTAGATGGGTGCAGAATTGGGTAATGGTGTGAGGAACAGAATCAGAATAGGCCGATATTTATCGTAGTGTCCAGCAGGGGTCGCTGCTAGTGCCACTGCTTTATATATATATAATTTGGTTCCTGCCTTGTGCCCTGTGTTGGCTGGGATTGGCTCCAGCAAACCCCCATGACCCTGTATTCGGATTCAGCGGGTTAGAAAATGGATGGATGGATGGATGTATATATATATATATATATATATATATATATATATATATATATATATATATATATATATATATATATATAAATATATATATATATATATATATATATATATATATATATATATATATATATATATATATATATATATAAATGGTTTGGTTAGGAATATAAGTAGCAAGCTGGTTAAGTTTTCAGATGATACCAAGATAGGTGGATTGGCAGATAATTTTGAACACATTGAATCCTTACAGAGAGCCTTGGGCAGCATACGGGCTTGGGCAGATGAAATATAATGTCAGAAATGTAAAGTATTACACATATGAAGTAAAAATGTTAGGTTTACATACACAATGGGTGGTCTGAAAATAGAGAGTACACCTTATGAGAAGGATTTAGGTGTCACAGTGGACTCTAAGCTATCAACTTCCAGACAGTGTTTAGAAGCCATTCTGAAGGCTAACAGAATGTCAGGATATATAGCGCCCTGATGTGTGGAATGCAAGTCAAGATGGTTCTGCTGAAGCTTTAAGAGACACTGGTGAGCCCTCATCTGGAGTCCTGTGTGCAGTTTTGGTCTCCAGGCTACAAAAAGGACATAGTAGCGCTAGAGAAGGTCCAGAGAAGAGTGACTAGGCTGATTCCAGGACTACACGGGATGAATTATGAAGAAAGATTAAAAGAGCTGAGCCTTTATAGTTTAGGCAAAAGAAGATTAAGAGGAGACATGATTGGTGCTTAAAATTATGAAAGGAATTAGTCCAGTGGATCGAGACTGTGACTTTAAAAGCAGTTCAAAAAGAACATATGGACACAGTTGGAAACTTGTTAAGGGTAAATGTCACACAAACATTAAGAAGTTTTTTCTTCACGCAGTAAACCATATACACATGGAATGAGTTACCAAGTAGTGTGGTGGACAGTAGGACTTTATCGATGCCCAAAACTTGACTTGATGTTATTTCAGAAGAATTAAGTGGACTGGCAAGCTTTGCTGTGCTGAATGACCTGTTCTTGTCTAGACTGTTCTAATGTTCTAATACAGGGGTGGCGAACTCTAGACCTAGAGTGCCGCAGTGGCTGCAGGTTTTCATTCTTACCATCTTCTTAATTAGTGATAAGTTTTTGCAGCTGATAACTTTTTTTAATAAACTTGACTCAGGCCCCATTGTTGTTTCTTTTTCCTTAATTAGCAGCCAAACAACAATGAGACACAAAACAAGCCGCCACATGACCTGCTGCCCTCTGCCAATTACACAATATCTGAAATTAAAGAGAGGTGATGGTCTTGGTAAGGTTGATCTCTCAGGTCACCAAAACATTTTGACAGTGCTCTTAGAAAGAACAGAAAAACAACAGTTTTAAAAATGTGTGCTGTGGCAGAATGAGAGCAGCTACAAGCCATGGAATTAAATAACAAATTTAATTAACAACAAGAATTGGCTTCTCATGAAGAATGTGATTGGAGTGAAACTGGTTGGAGTTTGAAGCCCCAGTTTAGCTGGTCATCTGTTAGCTCGTTTCACATCTCATTTCTGCTTGGCTGTCATTTAATCAATTCAGAGGGCTGAACTCTTCTAACAGGGCTATTAAAGTGATGGGGAAAAAGTTAATTAGCAGTGAAAACTGGTCACTGATTAGGAAAAGGGTTAGAATGAAAACCTGTAGCCACTGCGGCCCTCCAGGCCTGGAGTTCACCACCCCTGATCTAATATAATGTTGGCCAGTAGATTACACTGCTTGATATGGCCATCTACCAGCCACAGAAAATGATCAGATGATAAGAAAAATGTTAAAAAATGTTGTGGACTTTTGAAGAAATCATGTCAAGACTAAAGATGCATCTTCCCACTTTTTAATATCCAATTACTGCTTCGACTGAAATGGTGCACTGCAGTGTGAAAGATACTGAAAGCAAGAGGTCACTTGGAATTGACCATTTGGCTGTGTCGTTCAAGCCTTTTTGTGTTCTCTAAGGGACAGTTTATTAAACTGTAATTAGGAGTTAATTGAAAAGCAGTGCCAATAATGTCAGTAAGAAGCTTAAGGTGATACTAAAACGTTTCCCTTCTGTTGAGGATGAGAACTTCTGTGAGCATCACTACACACGCTACGTTAACAGTCTAAAAAGTCTGACTGATGATGTGCAAACTCATGCATTCTCACTAGTGTTGACAAGTACAAAAAACAAAGAAATCAACCCAAACTTCAGAAGACGTGGGCTAAACAGAGCAGTGATTCTTTCCCAACTCACTTCTGTTAAGCCAATCAGCCTCTCTACTGCCCCTCTGCCACACTGGCACTTCTGACAACTTCTGTCCTAACCCATCAGTCTTGCATCAAACAAGGAGGAAGGCTGGTCTGGATGATGACAGCATCGTGAGCTCCTCTGCCCTTGTCCCTTGTTATTTTTGGCTCTTCATTCGAGAGGTGATGCAGTAAATTGTCATTTACGCTTTTTTGCATGTCTCATATTTCAGCAGTGTTTGCAGATGGATTGGTGGCAGGTTTTATTAGGAGAACACATTTTCTAATAAAAAAAATAATACAAACAAGACCATCTGAATATTCAGGGAGACGTGTTAGTCAACTTTAAGCCGATGGCAAGAATGGTGCCTACCATTGGAATCTTTTCTAATCCGGCAACATTATTTTGAGGTTTGGAAGTTTGTGGGACCCTTGGTCAGTGGAAAATAAGATTGTAACCTTTCCGCATTATAGCTGGGAGCCACTGAAAGATTGGCATGTCCAATGACTTTAGTGGCTGTGAATCACCTCCTCTTCCACCCTTACGTCCATTTTGAGTCGGGGTCCTGAGGACAATGCAACTCCAAAATTGACAGTCAGATGATTAAGGTAATGGATGGTCTAATGTAACAATTTCTAAACTAAAGACAGGTTTATTGAAACAACCAATGAACTAGTTAGGGCACAAGCACTTTTCACTTTAACAAAATGGACATTAAGAGGTGACATGATTGAAGTGATTCAGATTATTAATGGAATTAGTTCAGTGGATTGAGACTGTCACCTTACAATGTGTTTACCAAGAACACAAATACACAGTTGAAAACTTGTTAAGGGTAAATTTCACACAAATGTTAGGACGTTTAGACACATGGAGGAAACTGCCAAATAGTGTGGTGGACAGTAGGGCTTAAGGGACCTTCAAAAGTAGACTTGATGTCATTTTGGAGCAATAAGGTTGGTAGGACTGATGAGCTTTGTTTGTGTGTATGGCCTGTTCTCACCAACTTTTTTCTAATGTTCTTAAAGAAGAAATATGACATCATCAAAAATAGTGGAAGCAATGTCAAAGATCACTAATATACTGAATAGGACTTGGTTATCAATTTATCAAAATAAAAAGGCAAAATCGAGAAAAACACTTCCTAGACTCATAAACGTACATACAGTAAATCAGTAATTAATTATTTAAATTAAATTAAAAACGAACTAAAAAAGGACAATAATTAAATCATAAGCAAGTAATGAAGACTTAGCGGGCCAAATCAACTAAATAGAAAGCAATTCAGAAAAGTTAACCAAGGGTAAGATAATTAATCAGTAAAAAGATAATTAGCAACACTCCAAAAATACTAATCATAGACAAAATAATGACTCCAAAATACAAGATTAAGAAAGAAATGAACAAAATTAAGGAAAAATCAGAAATTCAAAAATGAAAAACTGAAAGCAAACTCAAAAACCAGACATTGCACATATAAGAGAGTACGAAAAAAGGAAATAACAAAAAGGCAAGAACAACACAAAAGACTCTCTCTCTCTCTCTCTCTCTCTCTCTCTCTCTCTCTCTCTCTCTCTCTCTCTCTCTCTCTATATATATATATATATATATATATATATATATATATATATATATATATATATATATATAGTGTGATGCAAAAGTTTGGGCAACCTTGTTAATAGTCATTATTTTCCTGTATAAATCGTTGGTTGTTACGATAAAAATGTCAGTTAAATATATCATATAGGAGACACACACAGTGATATTTGAGAAGTGAAATGAAGTTTATTGGATTTACAGAAAGTGTGCAATAATTGCTCAAACAAAATCAGGCATGTGCATAAATTTGGGCACCGTTGTCATTTTATTGATTCCAAAACTTTTAGATATATATATATATATAGAGTACAGGCCAAAAGTTTGTACAGACCTCCTCATTCAATGTGTTTTCTTTATTTTCATGACCATTTACGTTGGTAGATTCTCACTGAAGGCATCAAAACTATGAATGAACACATGTGGAGTTATGTACTTAACAAAAAAAGGTGAAATAACTGAAAACATGTTTAATATTCTAGTTTCTTCAAAATAGCCACCCTTTGCTCTGATTACTGCTTTGCACACTCTTGGTATTCTCTCGATGAGCTTCAACAGGTAGTCACCTGAAATGGTTTTCCAACAGTCTTGAAGGAGTTCCCAGAGGTGTTTAGCACTTGTTGGCCCCTTTGCCTTCACTCTGCTTTTTTTGTTAAGTACATAACTCCACATGTGTTCATTCATAGTTTTGATGCCTTCAGTGAGAATCTACCAATGTAAATGGTCATGAAAATAAAGAAAACACATTGAATGAGGAGGTGTGTCCAAACTTTTGGCCTGTACTGTATTTATTTATTTATTTATTTATTTGAGCAAGACAATAAAGCCAAATCAACCTGTTATGAATCTTAGTCTTTTACTGTTTGGAATTCAGTTTGCATTTTAATGGAATTATTTCTATTGTTTCTCTTTTTTATTGTTTATTTGGTGATGTTTGCACAGCACCATTTTGACTGATCTTGTAGCTTCTCTCATTTTGTTGTAGGCAACGATGCCAGTTGCTGCTCTCATGTCTGTTGGCCGTGCCTCGTGTGATGACACAATGGGCTATGCTGTACACTGTAAGATGGTGTTGCAGTAGTGCTGATAAAAATAAAGAAAAACCTCAAATCACAATTACTGGTTATACAGGGAGATGATTGTAAGGTGGAAAAGATTTCTTGTTATTATTTTTCCCCTTTGGACCATCTGGATATGGAGAGATTTTATGTTTTGTGTAGTGATGACAAATTTTTCTCCATTCTTGCTTTTGACCCTCACTAGTTCTTTGACTATTCTTTTTCCTTCATGGTTCATGAAGTACAAATATTAAAAATTTCTGGTCTTTGGGATGACTGATTCAACTTGTTTAACAATCGCTAATGCTACAACAACAAGGACTGTGGCAACTATAGTCTCTTATAATCCTCTCAGGTGACTCCAGCACCTGAGAAGGCTGATTTATGTGGTAGCTTTGTCTCCGCAAAATCAGAATATTAAGGTCCATAAAGGATGACAGTGAAGTTACAAATACAAAGCAAAACTTAAACACAACAGTAATTGCTTTACATGCAGCATATGAAATGACCAAAGTGGTGTGAGGCCTTGACAAATGAACCACAGAGCAGGCCTGAATCTTACCAGTCTACTCAGAAAAGGTACTCTCAATGGCAACTCGATGCCTATGCCTACTCCGAGTCCTTATTAGGCCTTAACTTCTTATGTCCAAAAAAATAATCAGAAATCCCCATAAGAGAAAGGAAAACCAACAACCTTTGGTTTATACAAAAACTGGAAAACAAATAACCTCTATAAAAGAAAGATTTATTTTCGCACTTGAAAAAAAAGCAAAAAATGAAAACTGTCATAAATAAGGAAAAATAGAGTTGCCTAAAAGGTAAACAGCACATTCAAATACTGTAATTCACAAGGAAATGCATTTGCCATAAGCCTTTTTAGGGCTGGGGTCAGTCCCTCAATGGGAATGGACAGAACCTCCCACAAAATACATGGAACAGAGGAGAACAGCAAGATACACATAGATATTTAAAAAAAAACCAAACAGAATGAGAAGAATAAAAAATATAAAATCAAATGAATATCAAATGAGCATAATGATATTTTAAAAAATCATGTTACACAATAAATGAAAATAAAAAAAGAACAAAGATGATAAAAAGAAGTGCTTTGAAAAGGAGCCAGTGAAGGAATCCTGGCTTAATGATGATAATAATGGAGGATAGGGGGTCTGGGGGAATGAAAAATACAAAGACAGATGTGAATGGGGTGAACTACAAATGCGGTCGTGCAGTTCTATTGGACACATCTTTACTTTGCAGCAGAGATTTTAAAAGGTCTTACTTTAAGGAGGTAGTAGGAGAATAGTCAGATTTATTTAAGGACTTGGGGGAACATTATTGTCTTATCAAAAGGGTAGTCTGGCAGGCCTCAAAGGCAAAAGGAAAAACTGGAGTGGGAGATGAAACTTATAGTAAGACAAAAGTATAAGAAGATTCAAAAGCTGGTAAATCTTCCTAACCAAAGTATCACACCAACTTTGCTAACCAAAATTTGGCACCAGCAAAACCTGTCCTAAGTCAAAGCCTCAGCGAACTTGAATGAAAAGACCAGTGCACCAAACATTTAGAATGAATATCCACAGTCTTGGACAATATCTTGTCTTCAACTCTGACCTTTATATAGTCACATTGATGACGGCATGATGCATCAAGTTACACAGCGATGTTTCCACAAAATGGCAGCACTCACAAAAATGCAAAAAGGAGTCAAAGGAAAATCGTAAAACAGTTTATTGGGAAAATTATATTATTATCAAATTCAAGGAATTCGGAAGCCCTGGGAAACAAAACAGGTAAAAATACAGCTGAATCAAACAAAAATAGGAAAGAAATGTGTATCATAGCAATTAATAGGACTAAAGCAACTTGAAATTGAGATAACAAAAAATAAGTATGGAAGTCAGAACTCTTTTCGCTGGAGTGTTAAATCACCTTGCGAAGGTCTTCTTTGCATGAGTCAGCGTTTGAATGCTACATTGTACATATCGCCATCTTTTAAACAGTAATAGTGCTGACGTTACACATCATTTACCTCTCAATTGCTGCATCCACTGTGTTAAAATATTGGTTCCCATGACAATAGCTGCACAAAATACTGGTACCCACATAAACACACTGACACAAAATGGAGTAAGGAACACCACAACTGGGAAAAGAGTTAAAAAAAGAATATATCTATGACTTAATAAAATACTGACGTCTGTCTGTGTGTGTGTGTGTGTGTGTCCAGTCCCTCAGAGCAATCTAATTTGTCAATTTTTGCTTGGGTGACCTAATTGAAAGTGGAAGTGTGAGTGTGAGAGACATGAGGAGGAGTAAAAGCTGAGTGTTGCCTTCAAAGACTGGAATATAAAAGTAGACCGGATGTGAGTAAGGTGTCTTGAAATGACAGAATCTGAAAAGAAGACTTTACAGGAACACAATGGAGACTAGTGAGTGATGGTCAAGAGTGGTTTTACACACATGAAGAATATCAATTAAAAGCGCTAAAGGTAAACCTAGAGAAAGAAATATCAGAAATCTTTAAATATATTCTATTGCTTGTCTTTCACAGATCCCATGCCAAGTAAGAAATAAAAATGTATCACCTATCAAAAGAAAATCAACATGTCAAAAAGTTAATGAACTGTGAATTCCTAACAGTAAGAAGTGTAAAATAAAAGGAGAGTCCTAAAGGACTCCAAGGTGTCAGTAAAGCCACTCTAAATATGGACACCTTTTAATTAACTTGACCAACATGCTCTACTTGTTGCTAAGCAACCCAGATTGAGAAGCAGGAGGTGCCTGAGAAATGTGATTGGAGGTGAGAAGCTTTGAGAAGGTGTGGCTGCTGGGCGGGGACCTTACAAGGACACACCCACTCATAAGGCTTCCATAAAAGGCTTCTGAACTCAACTTTATGCTGAAAAACGCACATGAAAATCTTTACACCATTTTGTTATAAAAGATCCACAGTCTTTGTAAGTTTTTTTTTCTGTCTATTCGAGTGTTCTGATCCTGCAGGTTGTTATCTGAAGAAGCATAGAATAAGATAAGAATGTCTTGCTTAAAAAATGTAGAAACTGTTTTGAAGTAAGGAGTTCACTTTACTGTACACGTGACAATAAACTTGAGGTTGAACATAAAGTCTTTGCTGAGTGAGTGGAATACAATGTTTTGTTTGTTTGTTTGCTTGTTTTGTTTTTTTCAGTGTGACCTTGTATCTTTAATGTTAAACAAAACTAAAAGCCTTTCATCAACAATTTCTTTTACATTGGAAACAATTACATATTGCCAAATTAAATGTTACATCCATTTTGGTTTGAAAAATGACTGAATTCTACAAATAATTGTATTTAGGGAAATATGCTTGAAAATGACATTTATAAATATGAAAGGTTTATGCAAAATGTCTTTATTGTAATAATCACACAGGATCTCTGAGATTTTTCAGTTTACTTTTTGAACACTCCAGCCACTGTAAAAAACCACATGCCATTTCATTCCATTTGAACTAGTGTGGTGCTGAGGGTCACCTGTTGCACGGCTGAGCTTGGGTCCTAATTTGGGATCCTGAGGTGGTTTGCCATGTGGTGGTTACAGCAACACACTGTATCAGTGAATGCTGCCTACCTGTCTTCCTCCTCTTTTTGAACAAATCACTTTTGGGTAAGGTAAGGTCCACTTTTGATTACTTAAATTGCCTGCTCATGATTAGACATGCAAGTAAGTATTTTACTGTAATCTGTACACATAACAGCACAATTAAACTAAACTAAAGTCTTACCATTAATATGATAGGAAACAAACACTGATACATACAATTGTTGTACCTAAAAAGCCTTCACTAAAAACAGAATGCAGAGAAAGGACTGACATTTAAATATATGTAGCTACTTTAAATATGTCTTGGCTCAACAAACGATTGACTGACATATACAAGGCCTATTAAAAGTATTTATCTGTTTGACTGTATTTGCATTTTACTGTGTCACGCATGTGTGATTGGGCCCAGGGCTCATTTGATAGTAATTACCCTCAGAACCAGCGGTTTGCACTATCATCTAATGCCTCTGTTCTACCTCCCTCTATAGAAAGAATGATTGACAGACTGGCATCTGGTGACGTCACTTCCAGCATCCAGCCTATGAGTGTCCTATTTTAGCTGTCATCTTGGGAGAGTATGGGAAGAACCATCTGAAGTAGACTTGATTTGTTCAGAATACAGAGGGAACACTTTGGTGCCCCAAACTTTAATGCTTTCTCAGTTGTTACAATTGGACATTTCTGACAACAAACAAAAAAGGATCTTTAATGTCAAAGTGAAAGTAGATCTCTGCAAAGTGTTCTGAATTAAGTACAAATGCAAAACACAACATACCGTATATACTCAAGTATAACTCAGGTCTTGAAACCCGAAAAATCAACCATAAAATCAGAACCCGACTTATACGCCCATTCAAAAATACAACACTTACATTTTTATTTTTTACATCTTCTTGACTCCTCCAATCTCATGTCAGTTTCTCAACACATCTAATTTTGTTGCAGCAGCACCAATTTATTTCAATACTTCAACGATGTTTAATTTAAAACCAGCTTCATATTTTCTTCTAATCGAATGCTCCATCATAGATAAGGGATGCTCTTACGATAAAGGTGTATGAGGGTGTGAGATACACAAAACACAAATCAGTGCAAACGTGGCTTCAGAATAGTTTGGGTATTACCATGTGGTCACGTAGGCACAATAGAGAGAGAAAGGTTAGGAGCACACGCTGATACAGCGCATTACCGCACTCACATTGAAAAAAAAGTTAGTGTGCGCCTTGGCTACTCCCTCAGGTGGGCTTAGTGTATCATAATCCTTTTCCGCATTCAACTTATACGACCAACATTATTAAATACCAGGAATTATACTGTAAAATTAAGTCCCAACTTATCCGCAGGAGAACTTATCCGCGAGTGTATACGGTAACTGATCTCAAAAGTATTCACCCCCATTAATATGACACAACCTTCAAATGAAGCTCTTTCCATATGACAATAAATCATCTTTGGTGAAGCAAATTGGTTTTAGACATCCTATAATTAGTTCAATGGAGATCACCTGTCTGAGCTTTCATTTGATTGTAGTATAAACTAAGTTTATCTGGAAGATCCAATTTGTGATGAGTCAGTAAGGTTGTCTAACCTACACAATGAAGACAAAAGAACATTCTAAGTACAAGTGTGGGGATGAAAACAAGAAAATATCCAAATTGGTGAATATCTATAGTAGTCCATTTAATGAAGAAATGAAAAGAGAATGGCACAGCTGGACATCTGCCTAGGGTAGGCTGTCTACAAATAATGGAGTGAACATGCAAGAAGCTGACTAGTGAGAGGTCAACACGACACCTATGAGAAAACTGAAGGAGCTACACATTATAGTGATTAAGATTGCAGTGACTTTGCACGTAACTGATGCTTTATGGGAAAATGGCAAAGAGAAAACAAATGCACATAATATCTTAGCAAAAGGCACAAGAGAGACTGAAGTCAGCCAGAAGAAGGTTTTTACGGTCTGTTGAGACCAAAATGGAGCTTTTTGACCATCAGGTTAAGCGGCATGTTTGTACACTGTGCATTATCAGAAGCACACACCATACCCAACATAAAGCTTGGTGGTGGAAACGTCATGCAGTGGGGATGCTTCTCTGTAGCAGGCCTTGAAAAGCTTGTGAGAAGTAAATGAAATGCAACAAAACAGGGTTAAATCTTGAAGGAAAACCTAATGCAGACTGTAAGAAGCATACGCCTTGGGAGAAGTTTGTTTTCCATCCAGATAATGACCCCAAGCATAGAGGCAAGGTAACACAGGAACATTTTAAAAACAACAGCGTTAATGTTCTGGAGTGGTCATGTCAGAGTCTAGGCCTCACTCTAACTGAGAATCTGTGGCTGGACTTGCAACCTGACCGAGCTTAAACAGTTTGGCGAAGAAGAATGGATGGAAATGACAGTATACAGATGTGAAAAGCTGATAGAAAGATAGACCTGTGCACACAGACTCTAGGCTGTCATGGCTGTCAATGGTATATCTACTAAATACTGACTGGAACAGGATAAATACAGGGTGAGGTGGAAAGGAAGGACATTCCTTACAAAATCACAAAATTGTTAATTTTTTTCTTAAAAAGAAATGTATTGAAAGATTTGAGTTCATATTGAAATAGCATTTGACAATTTGTAGGGATGGAAATGCAGGTCTAAATGTAAAATAAGCCTTACCGAACGAGCCAAGTTCAGAAGAATGCTTCCAAACAGATCGACTTGGACCACGCAGCAGGGCTAGTCGTACTCTCTCCACATTTTCAGGGATACGTGCCGTTCGTGTAGCCACCAGCGGTCTTTTGTTCATTAGTGTACCTCATGTATGAAGTGCTTTAACCCAATGTAGGATAGTGTTATGAGCGGGAACAGCTTTATTTCTGTGGATATTGAAATGGCAATGAAACTCACGCTGAACTGCAGTAATAGATTGGTTGTTCTTGACAAAATAGTCGTACGCAAAAACGCGGTATTCTGTCGTCCACGGCTCCATGGCTTCAACTAAAAAGAAAATAAAAAATGCTAAGACTTTGCAAACCTAACGTGACCTACCGCACATCTGTCACTCCACCTAGTGGTGAGTTCTAGCCATTTCAAAGTTGTCCGTCCTTTCTGCCTCACCCTGTACTTGTGCAAATATTTTTTGTGTGTGTGTGTTTTATACTTGTAATTAGCTTAGACCATTTTCCTAAGACCTTTTTTCACTTTAACATTAGTCTTTTTCTATTGATCAGTGTCAGTAAAGCCAAATTAAGTCCACTGTAATTTAATGTTGTAGCGCAGCAAAATGCAAAAACTTCCAAAGGGGGTGAATACATTTTGTAGGCACTGTGTGTATGGCTGGTCCTAGTTAGACAGCGGGACAAGAAGGAAAGACTGCTACATACACTTCTGTTAATTTCTATAAAGCTTTAGAAAAATCAAGAAGTAAAGGAAGAGCGATACATTCATGTCTGCTGCTAACCCTAACAAGCTTTAGTTAGGTGGAGAGACACACAGAGGAAGGACTGACATACAATTAGCATGCTTAGATGTGTCTTTAAAGTCTTACCTTAACAGTAGCTGTCTCTAACAAGACGTAACTAGATAGATGGATTACAATCACTAGCTAAAAAGAAGAATACAGAATACGTATCTGAAGTTGACTCTAACAAGCCTTAGCTAGACTGAAAGGTACAGAGAAAGGACAGATCACAACAATCTGTATATCTAGAGTTGTTTCTAATGAGTGCTATCTAAGCAGTGAAAGGAATGATAACTTCAGTTTCTGTAGCTGTACCTAACAGGACTTAAGGATATGTCACATCAGATGACTTTTCCAGCATTTCCTGTGTGATGGACAACACACATGAGTGAGCATCCTGGCCAGCAAGGAGTATGGTTCCTTAAGAAGATGGGAGGCTAGACCTATACCACCACAAGAAACAGATCATCCTATCTCACCCAGAAGACAGGCATATGATTCATATGCCAGAGTGGGTACACTGGTGTCCCAGCTGGGTTGGACTCAAAAACAATATCCGACCGAGAGGCCAACATAATGAAAGGACTGGGGAAGATGGCCAGTGTTGAATATCTTCTTCCCCCTTATACTAGATGACAGTACCCTTGGATTAGAATTCCCCTGCGGACATCCACAGGGCATGCTGGAACCTGTAGTCCTGTAATGCCAGTCCAGTAAAGCACTGTTGGGTCCCATGTGGGCCACCAGTGGGAGCTGAGGGAATTAATAATCCCTACTTTGTTTGACTTCCAAATGACTCGGAAGTACTTCCATCGGGCTTTGCTGTAGGACTGGAAGTACTCTTGGGTCAAAGACAAATGAAACCTTCCTGCCCCATCCAGGCGAGTCAGAGTTGGATGGAAGTGGAAGAAGCTCAACTGGGAGGTGGAGAGGAGGAGAAAGAAAAGAAATGGCATGAATAGATTTGTGTTATTTTCACTTCTGGATCTTTTGTGAAACATCTTTACTTGAACAGGACTTGTGTCCGTTAGGTGGTGTCTAGGGTTAGATGATCTCTGGCACCCCCTGTGGTTCCCACCAGTCATAACCTTCATTCATATAACAAGTCAGAGGCAGTTCCCGTAACTCCATTCTCATAGTCTGACATCCCACCAAGTCACTCCAATCAGTCTGCCCTTAGTCACAGGGGTGAACTAGTAAGTATGAGTGCTGACAACCAATGAATGCTCATCCTGACAATGCATTTAAGGCCACAAGCAGCAAGGAATAAAGAATGCAGTTGTCTTGGACCTCACAAATAGAAGAGAGGATCATCAATCTAATGTCTCATGTTTTATATACCATGACAAAATGGAAAAAAGATAAAAAGAGAGATTGCATCTAAACTCAGCGGGCCTGTTAACCCTTCAAACCGCATCAGGCATCAAGCTATTGGTTGTTAGACAAAGGGGTGAGCACGACTGTGCTGGAAAGTCAGCATGGAGTCGACATATTATTGTCAGTCATTCAGATTGACATGGTCCTGCAGCAACCGCAGTCAGCTCAACTAGAAGGTTATGAAATGTGATGTCAGCTTTATGAAGACAAGGGGATAAGACCAACGGACTGAGAGCAAACATTTATCAAATATCAGCTAGATGGGAAGATGCTGAGAAACCACTAATGCATATATTTCTGTAGCTGTGCCTAACTAGCCTTTAGATAAGAAAGACAGACGGAGGCTTTTCTGACAATTTCTGAGATGTCTGCAGCTCCTTCCGCCAAGCACTAATGCTCTGAATTATGAAAGGGCAGCATAGATGTGCATGGCAATCGCACAACACACCCGCGCTGCTCTAGACAAATATTTAACCTCAACACACAATCAGACTCTTATTTACAATCTTAAACGTAGTTTTCTTTCCAGTTAATCAAACAACAAGTGCAGGCTTCTCATGAGGAGATGTCCTTATGAAAATGCTATGTCAACAGTTTGTGAATTTCCGAAATAAACAGACATCAGAGCCAAGGAGCCTGCATAGTAGGCACTTATCGCTTATGAAAAGAGTTTCACACTTGAAGGTAGCGTGAAACTCAACACCTACATGGATTAATATCTGGGCTGTAAAAGGACAAGTTAGAACCCGATTTGGTTTGCTAGTATAAAAGTGTCTCCAAGCCTTTAAGGAGAGCCTTTCATATGATCATGTAGCTGTCTCTACCAAGCCATGCTTCAATGCACTTTTGTTACCGTCTCTAATAAAGAGTATGTTGGAATTGCAGGAGTCACAGAGACTTTTAAGTAAGCAGCCTGTAGCACTGAGGTGGATGCATTTCTTTAACATTTCTATAACTAAATCTAAAAAGGCTTTAACTGAGGCTTTAATTGTTGTATCTTCAGGCACTTTAAAGAAAATAGACAATTCCTCAGTAAAAATCCCTGGCTTTATTACATCCTTGTCTGCAGAGGTTAAAAATCTCGGTGTTATCCTTGATCCTACACTCTCCTTTGATCCTCATATTAATAATATTACTAAGGCTGCCTTTTTCCACCTTAAGCAAATTTCAAGGCTGCATCCATTGCTCTCTGGTATTGCAACTGAGGCGCTTATTCATGCTTTTGTCACCTCACAACTTGACTATTGCAATGCATTGCTGTTTGGTATCCCTGCATTGAGTCTAAATAAATTACAATATGTACAGAATTCAGCACTTTAAACCTTGAGAGAATATCACTCCTACACTTCTAAATTTGCATTGGCTACCTTCACTACCTTCCATATTCAATATAAACTTCTCCTTTCAGTTTTTAACAATCTCCATGGTCTAACCCCACCTTATACTTGTCTTCTTTAATCTGACCATATACTCCATCACATTCACTTCGTTCTTCTGATTCTTTGCTATTAACCATTCCATTATGCAGATCGTGCACTACGGGCGGCAGGGTATTTAGTGTATCAGGGCCCTGCCTTTGGAGCTCTCTGCACGTGCCTCATTTTCTGTTTTTAAATCTATACTTTAGTACTAGGGTGTTGTACCGTGTTAGCCATTATGAATGAAGTGAGAGGTCAAGCAAAATGACACCTTTTATTGGCTATCTAAAAAGATGACAATATGCAAGCTTTCGAGGCAACTCAGGCCCCTTCTTCTTAAAATCTATCTTTTTTAAAATTGCCTTTTGTTGTTCTTAACTTTCTTTGTACATTGGATTGTTTGATTTTATGTATATTGTTGTACAGTGGCCTTGGGTCCTTTGAAAGGCGCTTTTAAATAAAATGTATAATTATTATTATTAAAAAGCAATAAAAGTTTAGAGGGAGGCACTGATGGATACATTTATGTAACCATCTCTAAAGAGCCAAGGTTCAATACATATCTGTAAGGCTGATAGCACAACACGACTTTACAGTGACTTTTAGTCAGGTCAGGTAAGGTTGGAGAGCTTGCACTGGTACAGAGCGTTGCTGCACCCACCTCATGATGAAACAGCTCAGGATCCCAATTGGCAACCCCCCTTCAGCCAGACACGCAGTCTAATCCCACCCTCCAGAAATGACCTACTATCTGCTGCAGCCAGGTGTCACATGGGTGTCCACTTGGCCTGGTCCAGCTGCACTGGTCCTCAACAGTGAGAATCCTGAAAGCTGGTTCACCCTCAGAGAATCATGCCACATAACTGACGGTCCCTCACAAAGTTGTTAATGGGCCTCATTCAGGACTCTGTGGGCAACCGCTCATTTGACGTAAAGTCAAACCAGCTGTACCCAAGGATTCTCCAATGAGACACAGTACCGAAGTAGTCCAGTCTTCATCTCCGGTCACTGGATAGCGTCCATGTCTCCCAACCATATAGCAAGACAGGAAGCAGTAGGACTCTAATGACTTGGACCTTCATCCTTTTACAAAGATATCAGGAGTGTCACACACCCCTTGCTTCATAGGAAGAGTCATCAAAGACATGAATGTTGCTGCCAAGGTAAGTAAACCTCTCGACGAGGTTGACACTCTCTCCGCAGACAGACACACTGCTGATTTTTAGTTGTAGCCTTAATTTACATTGTTGTGTAAAGCAGCCACAAACATGGCATAAAGACTGAGTGAGTCCCCTAATGAGACACAAAACAGACCAGGACCTTCATTATCCTGCTCAGATGTGGCCTCGCCCCTAGTCAGTCAGTCTCTACTATCTGAAGGCTTTCAGCATAAGCAGGCCTGAAATGGGAGGCTGACTTTTAAAGTTCAAAATGCAAAGAAACTCTCATCGCATACCAAAATGCCAGCCAGTGGAGAGGCTGACCATAAACTTTTGGTTTGTGAACAAAACAGCAATAATATATAAAATGAAAACTTATTAATAAAAATAGAAAAATACAACAAAATTCTCAAAAGTCAATCCAAAAGCAAGAAAGTCCAAAGCTGAAATCTAACAAAAGAATCCAACAACAGAAGTGGAAAAAAAAAATCAATAAACCAGAAAAATGAAGAACTAACAATACACCAGCAAACTCGAACGCAAACTCAATGATCGACTGCTGTGACTCGCTTTCAGACTGGAATAAAAAGCCAGAGGGAGGAGCCAGCAGCATTGAATTCAGGGTGGCCCCGCCTCCTGGTGCTCCACTCACAAAGTACAAGGAGTAGCTGCACATTTAAAGTGAAAGCACACAAATAACAAACAATAAGCCCAAATAACAGAAACATGGATATAATAATTGAAAACTAACAAAACACCAATACAGCAGAAAATAAATAAAATCCAGGGGAAAAACACCCCGACTTTAATACAAGATGCATATTCCTAATGAGTACTGGCATTTAGTGTGACATTCCTAGTGGCTAAGTCATATCAATCTTCAACGATTCTTAACAATGTCGTATGATACAGGAGTGTGCGACAGTCAATGAGCACTCAGCCGATACTACAATGTATGCAAACTCACTGGACTCAGAAGAAAGGCCCATCTGTTTGATATCTTGTGCTTGCCATGCCACGACACAATGGATCACAGAAAAAGAAAGTGTTCGTGACATACCTGGAAAATGTACAGGTTAGGCAGTGTCTGTCAAAAGATGGTGCGCCTTGTAAATGTGAAAAGTTGTGAGACAGTTGTGTAACCTGTCATCCACTGCCAATCCTAGCCAAGAAATTTGACGTCCTCAAGGCAACAAGGTCTAGCTAATGCAGTCATTAAGTTTGATGTGTCCTGATACTCAAAGTCATGTACTGTGCCACCGGCTTTAAGACAAAATCAAACCTGTGAGACTTTGTCATGGCCAGTCACAGAGCGCAGTGAATGAGTTGTTGACGATGTCATGCTACGCAATTTGTAGTCCACGTAAATGGTTGCTGGACTTCTCTGAAAGCAGTTCTACACGCAGACTTTAAAAATCCTCCTGATCACATTCCGAAGGTATTAGAAATTGGGTGATCTAGGATTGAAAAGAAAAGAGACGAGGGAATATCTGATGCATTCCACAAAAAGCGTATGCCATGGAAAATTTGTGTTTCAGTAAGTCAATGACACTAAACATAAAGCCAAAGCTACACAGGAATAGCTTCAAAACAACAATGTGAATGTCCTGGTAGTGGTCCAGATCTCAGTCCCACCGAGAATTTTTTCACTCACAATCCCTTCAACCTGGGAACAGTTGAGCAGTTTTGCAAAGAAGAATGGCAAAAAATGTCAGAAATGTCCAGATGTGCAAAGCAGATAGACAGAGAGGCCAGTAGGCACAGACTCAAAGCTGTCATGGCTGCCATCTACTGAATATCAACTTAAAGGGTGGAATACTTACAGTATGTGATCAATTATGTTGCGTTTTTATATTTCTAATTAATTTATACAACTTTGCAGAGATTTGTTTTCACTTTGACATTAGGGTCATCTTCTTTTGACCTGTGTCTTTGACTAAACGAAGACAGTATGGATAGACAGACCCCATGGTTGCTACTGATACACTATGGAGTGTCAGAGAAGATCACAAATATCATCAGGAACTCCTATGAAGGGATGACCTGCAGGACAGTGCATGGCAGGCAACTCACAGATAGATGCCTTTCAAGTACAAGGCTGTTTGCTATCGCCCTTCTTGTTTCGGCTGGCAACAGATTGGGTCATTAAGAGATCCACAGCCCAGAAGTGAAGCGGCATCCAGTAGACACTCTGGACGCAGCTCAGCTTTGTTGTTGACCTGGTCCTTCTTTCACATTCACATGGTCATGTGCAGGTGCCGCAACTTGACATGATTTGCTAAGATTGTGTAAATTAAAGCTACAACTGAACATTGTTGGAAAAGTCATGTAGTGTGACACCATATTAAATGTCTCTAAAAAACAATAGAAGGAGGCACTGACAGATCCATCTATGTAGCGATCTTTTCAAATACAGTATATGAATCTAATGGGTAACTGAAGATAAAAAGATGCACCAGTACATTCTTATAGCTATCTCTAACAAGCCTTAGTCACTTCAGCAACTCTCTTCAACCAGGAATAGAATAAGGAATAAGCACGGATAGGTTTGTCTGGCTGTTGTCTAATAAGCCATACATTACTGTAGTTGTCCCCAACAAGCAGCAGAAGATAAGGAACAGGCATTGATAGATTTATGTCGCTGTTTCTTAAAAGCCTTACATACTGTACATTTTTCTAGTAATCTCTGACAAGCAAATGAAGATAAGGAGGAAACACAGAGAGACTTATGTTGTTGTCTCTAACAAGCAACAGAAGATAAGGAGGAGGCACTGATAGATACATTAATGTAAGCAGCCTCTAACCAGAAAGCACCAGCAGCATGCTGTTCATGTTTATGCAATTGCAGGTCCTTAATTCAAAATGTGATTTTTTTTTCAGTCTGCCTGCGATAACACATTAGTAGAATCAGCCTCACCAAGTACCATGTCTGCCTCACAATTCAGGAGAGTCGGCCAAGGACAATGCAGAATCTTCTCTTCTACCCACATATTTACATTTTGCTTTGGGCAGCAAGCAGCAGCCACCAAGATCTGAAAGCACATTGTCTGGATGAGCCACAAGGTAATTCATTGGTGTCATTTGTGAGAGACGACACACTGAGAGTGGCATCCTGGCTGTAGCAGAACTCGAATCCTTACCTAGCAGGGATACCAATAGCATGGAAAGACTGGGGAAGATGATTTATTCTGGACATTGTCTCCCCAAATATCATAGGTGGCAGACCTTTTGGGCTTCTGTACCGCTACAGAGACCCACAGGGCATGTCGGGAATTGTAGTTCTTGTAGTAAATGTGTGGCTCTGTCTAACTCTTTCCTGTCCCCCAAATGGAATTGTACCCTACTCCACATTCTTCACCTTCACTATCTAGTGAACCCCACTCCTCAAGTACTCCGGCTCCAGGTGATGCTATCCTTCATTAAATAGAGGCTGTTGTTGTCAGTGCCAAGGTGGAAAGTGGCTGCCTAAGAGATATGAGCAGGTAAGAAGGTACCAAAAGATGTTGCTAAAACGATTTACAAAAAAAAAAATTAAATAAATAAAAAACTATCCTAATGTTGTTACTGTGAATTCAGATAATTTGGTACACCAAAACCAAAACATGAACCAAAACTAAAAAGCAAAAATAATTTTAGCCTGCTGTTCTAAACCATTTTAGAGTCATTTTGTCCTCAATCAGAAGAATTTTGAGATAAATGAGTTGATTTTTTTATTCTGTCCATACGATAGGATAACACAGACTGAGCATACTGCCTGCTAGTGGTCTCCAATAAGTATGTATGAAGGGACCCCTAAGTTTGCCACGTCCATGTGCCCACATACAGTAAGTTCAAACCAGGCATTTATACCTCCTCCCAATGTGACTGAAAAGGTATCAAGTGTCATCAAACTTACAAAAGCAGAGCATTTGACATTTCTAATATCTATAGATTTTTTTTTCAACTGATTATTCCTATGGATCTTTGTCACAACCTTAATTGTATTGGATATTTAGCCATTTGAAGACCTATTGATTTACTGATGAGGGATGTCGCCATGAAATGTTAATAAGAATTCCAAGGACTTTAATGAGTGACAATGAGATTTTTATATACTGTACTAAACATGGGAGGCTCAATATTTACAATTTTCGCCTGCAGTTTTTAACCATCCATCCATTTCTTTCAATAGTATCACTGTGATTGTGCATATGCATCATCATGGCAGTCTTCATTAATTCATTTTTGTATCTGCTGTGACCTGATCAGGTTCATGAATTGTATAAAAGTTGTCCAGGCAGGGAATGTAAGAGCAGTGATGCTGCCATAATTCATACCAGGAACCAGGCTATAAGATATCCAGATGGCAGCTACACTGGCAATATTATTGCCATTGATAGCAGACCACCATTCATAGGGTGTGCTATCGTGTATATCGTGTTTGGAGACATGGATGAAGTGGCTTCTTGAGCAGCAATGGAAGTCCAGTGGCCATATTTATCAAGAGTCTGACTAGGATAAGAATTTTTTCACTACAGAGTAGGACAAGAGAAAAAGTTACAAAATTCCCTACTCCTAGTCCCAGCAGGGAGTAGTAGGCCATATTTGAAAATGAATGATGTCATAATTTTAAGGCAGCCCAAACCACAAATTGGCTTCTCTGATGACGTGTATATCATAGGAACATCAGTCAACAGCAAATGCAGTCTGTGTGGTGAAGCTGAGGAGACCATCAACCACATAGTGTCTAGATGCCATGTGCTGGCTCCAAAGGAATGTCTTAAACATCACAAAAAGGTCAGAAAGTACCTGCACTGGGCATTATGTCAACAGCTGGGTGTTCCAACGATGGATAAGTGGCACAAGCATATACCGGGCATGGTCATTAAACACTGGAGACTGTGTCATCATGTGGGACAGGACTTTTAGCACAGACCTTACCATCACCACCAATAGGCTGGACATTGTGTTCAATGACAAAAAGACCAAGTCGCGCATCTTCATCAATGTGACAATCCCAGATGACAACAACATCCTGAGCAAGAAGGCAGAGAAGATCATCAAATATAAAGACCTAGAGATCAAATTCAGATGCATGTGGAACATGAGAACAACAATGGCTCCAGAAGTCATAGGCGCACTGGGAACCATCAAACTCCCATGTGGAGTCAGTGTGAAAGACATCTGGAAGATCGCACTCCTTGGCACAGCCCACATTCTACAATGAGTCCTGAACTGAATGACAAGCTGAATTTAAAGCCTGAGAGGTCTGGTTGATCTCTGGAAAATGCACTAGCATACCGTAGAGTACTGAGAGGAGGGTATAATAATAATAATAATAATAATAATAATAATAATAATAATAATAATAATAATGTTCAGAGTAGTAGGAGGAGAAGAAAATGAAGAAGAAGTGTAGAAAAATTAGTACGGTAATTTAAAGCAGGATATTGTGTTAAGCTGCACGTAATTGTTGACACCGAGATGGAAAGTCCAACACCCATTGAATGAGAGTAAAGCCCAAAAAGGGACACATTCCACAGCTCCTTATCGGGATTTATGTTAATGATCCACAGCCGTACCTTCATAAGAATCACCTTCCCACTCTTAAGGTCATGGGAATTGCCTTGTAAAGGAACATTTGCTAAAACTAACCATGGCTAACCTCCCACTGTTTCTAAAGTAGCGATCACATGATCAGAGTTAGATAATGAGCTACATAATGCGTCTATCTCCATGATTTCCCTTACTTTCTGCAAGGCTCTGTTTAACAAATGCCCCGAGAGTCTGCCTTCCTCAACCTTCAAGGACTTGTAAAGCACAGTATGAAAAATTCAGGTGTTCCATGGAATGCAGAGCACAGTGTACCTGTGTGACATTTCACTGTCAATCAAACATCCAGCTCCGCCTATCTCCATGGTAATATGCTGGCTACTGCAATACAGTTTGTATCCATGGCCACCTGTGCGTTGATGCTGTGATGTTGTTTGCAATTCTCATATGTATGGTTTACCCACACTTGGGGTGATGATTGTTATACGTGTGCCAGTTTGCATGAATGTATCATTTCCTTAACATTACCTCATATGGAGTCATGGGGAAATATATAAGTATGTGCATGCATTGTAAGTGAGTAAAGCAAGGGCAGTTCATTCAGCTGAAGAACCTCTGGAGATCCTCTGAAATAAACACTGTGACAGAATTAGGGTTTTCTCGCACCCTTGTACCCTCAGACCACACGTCAGACACCAGGTAAAAGTCCAAAAGATGAATATTTATTATACTAATAAGTGCACAAAGCATGCTCCTCTCCACAATTCTCAAATGAACAATACAATAATCCAATAACCATTCCTCCACTACCAGACGCTTAGCCACCGTGCCTCCCAGCTCAGCTCGCCGTCTGGGAGCTCCCACAGTCTTTTTATATCTCCTGACCCGGAAGTGTTCCTAATCCCCAGTCCATTTGGCTCTCCATCACTTCCGGGTCAGGTACAAGTTCTTTTCTTCACCCCGGAAGCACGTCATTCCTATTGTCCACGTGTGCTTCCGGGGCGTGGGGAAAATATCCATTACTCCTCCCTGCAGCGTCCCCTAGTGGCCCCCATGGCATCCAGCAGGGCTGTGTATAAAAACTCCATTGTCCATGATGCCCTGCTGGTCTTCTGGGGACCTCCATGCTGCAAGGAGGGCTCTACCTGGCGGCTTGGGGGTATTGGCTGGGATAAACGGCTGGCCATTCTCCACAACACCAACACCATGGTCAGAGTCTTCAACACCATTGTGAAGCCTGTCTTACTTTATGGAACGAAAACCTGGAGAACCACAGACACCACCATGAAGAGAATCCAGATTTTCATCGATACCTGCCTCAGAAGTATTCTTAAGATCTGCTGGCCAGACAAGATCAACAAAAAAACCTGTGGCAACAAACTAAACAGCAGCCTGTTGGAGATGACAACCTACAAAGATGCTGGAGGTGAATTGGACACACTCTCCACAGACCTGCAACCAGCATCACAAGACAAGCCCACACCTGGAACCCACAAGGGAAGAAGAAGAGGGGTTGGCCAAAAAACACCTGGTGCAGTGACCTGGAGGCAGACGTGACGAGGATTGGCCACACATGGGGACAGCTGGAGAAACTTGCCCAGAACCAAAAAGGTTTGGAGGGAGCTGATTGGCAGCCTATGCCCCAGATGGGATCACAGGCGGAGATGAGATGAGAAAAAAAGCCAAATTAAGTCCATTGTGAATTAATGTTGTATGTCAATAAAATGTGAAAACTTCTAAAGGGTGGATATTTTTTTAAAGTACTGTATGTATAAACACATATTACAATGCTCTGAATTTTACATCATCAATCCATGCAAGTTTTATTTGCTTGTATTTAATTCAACTCGGGGCTATGGAGCATTGGAGCCTTTGTCAGCAGCACTGGGTGCAAAGGAGAAATCATTGCTGGGCAGGATTCTCATCTATTTCAGGGCACACTCAAGCATACAAAGCTACTTTTGAAGATACTAAAATGCCTTCATGTCTTTGAAAATGTGCAAACAAAATATGACAACCCAAAGAACGAGGGAACTGCACATAACCCCAGATGTTTGGATCAGTAGACCAGTAGCACTAACCACTGAGCTACCCTTGTGTTCACATTCACTATCCAATGAAAATATTGTTGATCAACCTGTAGGCTTGTAATGTACTGTAATAAGTGGGCTCATAACATGGATAGATGGATATTATTGACAGGTTCAAAAATAACATATTGATTTGGCCTTTCAGGTTTCAATACTCATTTCCCAGGAAAGGTCGACTAGTGGAACTGTAAGCTATGCTTAAATTCTGCTGTTGAACAGCACAGGAAATAAAAAAGAAGATCCCTCATCATTCTCTCCTGGTCAATGAGAATGAAAAGCTTTTAGTTCCTTTCTCATTTACAGATGTTCCATTATAGCCCCCCCCCCCGCGCCCCCAGGTAAAGCTGATCGTCTCATTAATGCACTCTTCAGGGCATCCACAACACAAATAACACAGAAAGCAACCCCTGGGCCCTCCCTGGGCAAACAAGCAAGCTTAAAAGCGGCCAAGACTCTCGAGCTGGAAACGATATTAACACCCTGGCTAATTTCATGTCTTTATGGCCAATAAGTTAATGCTTGCAGAGATCGAGTATACTGTATTCTGCGTAACGCCCAGACAGATGTTAAACGGATGGTTGTTTAAAGTACTTCTCTAAGTACTTTATAATGAAACTAACTCTAAAGAGAATTCATTTTAACATAATGCTTACTTACAAAGACAGTTACTTTGCTATGAAAGGAAGCCATTGGACTTTATCGGTTGCCAGGAAACTGCTTTAGGAGAATATTCATTTGCAGTAGTGTTCCAGTTCGAACTCGGATCATATTACTCTTCAATCAGTGAAAGCCAAAAGCCTAAGTACTTCACTGAGTGAAGCTTTTCTCTATAGAAGACTTCAGTGTGCCATCTTAGAAGAGTTGGTGAGATGGCATTTTTGATTCAAATTAAAGAGAGACAAGCAAAATGCATTAACCCAAACTACACTGTCAAAATGTGGATTTATTACTTATCAGGAACAGAGTAAAGGTTCAACTTTATACTGTATTTATGCCCTCATCAGAGTGCTAACAGCTTCTTACAGGAGATTATTTTCCTTTTTCTGGCTGAGGCATCCATTATTGGATTACTGTTTCATTTATGGGCAGCCCAGTGGCACAGGAACCTTTAGTTTTAGTCCTAGCTTAGTAGTCATCATCTCTATGATCATTGTATTCATGGTGACCTTGTGGTTAGTGCAGGTGCCTTATGAACTCTACAAACCTAGGTCTGGCTCTTTCTGGGTGATCATTTCATTCATGGCTTGGTTCCATCAGTGTGGATGATTCAAGCAGAGGTTTCAAGATGGCCTAGTGGGTAACGTTCGTGTTTCGTGTCTCCAAGAACCTAGAATTGCCTCCCAATTTTTCTTCTGTCCTGTCAAAGCCTAGTGGTTAGTGCAGGCACCTCACAACTCCATGTTTTTTCCCAGTTCATTCACCATTTCTCTTTGTCCATGTGGAGGTTTCTCTCCTTCTTCTTGTGGATATTCTCTGGGTAGGCTGATTTCCAGTAACATGCCAAAAGTATTTAGGTTAAATTTCAGCCATTACTTGGCCTAGTGTGTCTGGATGTAACTCTCTCCATGATATACAAGCACCAGCTTCAGGTTTGGTGAAGCATTGGGCTCTAACAGCTCTGCAAGTGCTTCAGGTCTCCATAATCCCAGATTCTTCTTGACATTCAGTCATCCTCACAATTCCATGTTTGTTTCCCAGTATATTCACAATCTGTGTGGAGTTTGTAAGTTCTATGCTTGCTCATGTGGAGTTTCTGTAGGTACTCTGATTTCCAGTAAGATGGCAAAAATCTGTGTTAAGTAGTTTGGTGAAGCTTTGTGCCATAGAGTTAGTGCAGGTACCTCGGGTCTCCAAAAACCTAGATATCACTACCAAGTTATTCATCGTGTTTATTGCTGTTTGTTCATCCTCACGACTCCATGTTTGTTTCCCAGCTCATTCATCATCTCTCTTTCTTCATGTGGAGTTTCTCTCCTTGTTCATGTGGATGTTCCCTGGGTAGGTTAATCTCCAGTAACACCGTGTTAGGTTACATATCTCAGCAATTACTTGTCCTAATGTGACTCAGTGTAACTGTACCCATGATGGACTAGCACCATCTCCTGGTTTGGTGAAGCTTTGTGCGCTAATGGTAGTGCAAGTGCCTCAGGTCTCCAAGAACCCAGATTTACTTATCACCTTTTTTACTCTTTAGTTCTGAGAACTCTATGCTTGTTTCCCAGCTCATCTGCCATCTCTCCTTGTCCATGTGGAGTTTCTGTCCTTATTATTGTGGACGTTCTCTGGGTACGTTAATTTACAGTAACATTAAAAGGTATTTGTGCTAGTTAAAATTTCAGCCATTACTTGGCCTAGTGTGTCCGAGTGTAACTGTACTAATGATGGACTATCGCCATCTCCAGGTTTGGTGAAACGTTGGGCTCTAACAGTAGTGCAAGTGCTTCAGGTCTCCATGATCCCAGATTCTTCTTGATCTTCAGTCATCCACCCAACTCCATGTTTGTTTCCCAGCTCATTCACCATCTCTCATTGTCCATGTGGAGTTTCTTTCCTTGTTCATGTGGATGTTCCCTGCGTAGGCTATTTCCAGTAGCATGAAAAAGCATTTATGTTAGGTTACATATCTCAGCTATCACATGGCCTAATGTGACTCAGTATAGTGTAACTGTGCCCATGACGGACTAGTACCATCTACAGGTTTGGTGCCTATTTTATGCCCTGTAACCTTGAAAATGAAAAAAACTGGGATTCTAATTGTGGGTCGGCTCAATTGTGATATGTGTGGCACTTATATGTTCACTGTAGGTTTTTCTCTTGGTACCCAGTTTCCAAGCAATGGATAGATAGAACAAGAACAAATTATGAGCTGAGATAATTATATTACAAATCCGTCCTGGCTGGCATGATTAGAAGCAGCAGTGCTTAAAGGGGAAATGAATAATTGGCAGTATTTTTTGGTCATCCATGCTTTGTTTTCTTACACAGTTTCTTACCTAAACATTGGGGCTGGCCCCCCAAGGAAGTTTCAGAGTGCTGTTGAACGAATATTATATGGAACAGCCGGGGTGGAGTTGTCTCCCTTTGTGGTTAGATCAACAGACACTAAACCATTTAATGCCATTATGCCTTCACTAAAACAAAGTAAAGCCATTATGCAATACTACTTGAAGCACTGAGAAGCAGACAGATAAGGTGGCTAGGCACCTAAGAAAGAAGGATAGCATCCTGTAGAGGACCCAGGTGGGCATAAAATACAAGGAATATGGATGGTTAGATGATGACCTCCAGAAGATTATTGTATGGAATCGGAGAAGAGCAAGGGATGCATGAAACAGGATAGATGAAAAAGCCAGGAGCCTTGATAAGCCCACAGAGCCAGAGAAGAAGAAAATATGTACCCTAAGTTAATGTCAATTTATTTATATAACACATTTAAAACAACATTGGAATGCTGTGGCCAAAGTGCTTTAAAATAATAGAATAAAAGAAAACAAACAGATAACAGAAATGGAAATAAAATATATGAACATAAATAAAGTAAATAATAAATAGAAGTAAGATTACGTAGTCACAATGAGGAAACCATCAGTATTACTGAAGGTCACGGAATTCAAGTGAATAGAAATGAGTCTATAATCTCGCTTTGAACAGTTCAATTGTAGATGACTCCTTTATGTGATGAGGTAAAGAGTTCCACAGGCGAGGAGCAGCAGCTGCAAAAGCCCTGTCTGTCCCCCTTGGTTTTACACTTGGTACGAGGGACAACAAGAGACAACTGACCAGAAGATCTAAGCACTCTGGATGGCTGCTGTAAAACACACAATTCGGATAAATAGGCAGGAGCAAGCCCATGTAAAGATTTAAAAACTAGCAACAAGATTTTAAAATCAATTTGAAAACTGACAGGCAGCCAGTGTAAAGAAGCTAAAAATAGGAGAAACAGAGTCATACTTTCTTGCCCCAACTAGAAATTGTTAAGTTAATTGTCATCTCTACCTTGCCACAGTTACAACAATTCTAGAATCCAAGCATAAAGCTTATGAGACCAGAGAAATTGATAGAGATGTATTGTAGACAACAGACACGGCACTGGTATTTCAGACAGCAATGACACAAGGGACAACATTTAAAAAATTAATAAATGTTTGCTTTCTCACTTTAACCCATTATACTGATATATGTACTTAGGCTAGTTACTAGTAAGGTGTTGTTACAACCATCCATCCATCCATCCATTATCCAACCTGCTATATCCTAACCACAGGGTCACGGGGGTCTGCTGGAGCCAATCCCAGCCAAGATAGGGCGCAAGGCAGGAAACTAACCCCAGGCAGGACCTGGGAAGCAAACCCAAGTCTCCTAACTGTGAGGCAGCAGTGCTACCCACTGTGCCACCGTGCCACCCTCAGTTTAAAATATAAAGTGAAATACCACAGTTATACAGACAGCGCACAGATTTATTTGTCGATAGCATCTGACATTCCTGAGACTCTAAATACTCTGACCCAGTGTCATACCAGCATCATTGAATGGATGAAGACTAATTTCCTTAAACATGACAAAGAAAAAACAGAAAACAGAAATTTAAAATTATTGACAGCAAACAACAGCTGGCTTTTATGATCACTAGCCTTCTTTCATACTGAAGGGAGGAGGATGTTGCGTCTTTTCTTAACAGGTAATTAATTCTGTTTGCTGTTTTATATGCTGGTCACCAATCACCACTTTTGTTGACTTTCATTTTTTTTTTTTTTTGCTTATACTCTGTGGTGACACTTTGTGCCACTGCCCCCTGGCATAAGTGTGCTGTAGCCCCTGAGGTGCTGGCAAGATGAAGCCTCTACAACCAATTCCTAAAAATGATATTACTTTTGTTCCACATTTGCATATTGACAAATTATGCAGGATTCATTTACTTAAATCCTAGATAATATTTCAAGGCCATCTAGTGGCAACTAAGGGCAGTGCATTCAGGGCAGAACAACCACACACAAAGGACCAGAGAAATTTGGAACAAATTAGCAAGTTGAAGTGAAGATCCTGAAAGCCAATATGAGACATTGTGACAATATGTAGCTAATTAAATGAGTGACATGGGCTTGTTATGTAACTACCAGTGCTGCCATTCAGACTGACTGAAGTTGCTTATATGCTGTTCCTCAGCTTGAGGTAAATGCTTCTTATTGAGCTGACTAGATGAATGGAATCCCTGCTCAAGCAATAAATGATGATAATAACAATATTTTGCCAATGCACTATGATGGAGTGGTGTTCTTTCCTGCCTTGCACCATTTCTCTTAGCGTAGGCCACCCTAAATTGTGTTTGCTAATGGATGGATGGATGGTTGTTTATCCCACTTTGATGGACTTGCTACCCACCCTTGGTTGTTTGTTATCTGTCACTCATTACTTTTAGCTTTGCCCCCTGTCACTTACAATCCAATAGTTTTAGTTGAACTGAGTTAAACCACAGATGGTGGTCTTTCAAGAGGACTCTTTTCATTGATCAGTGCTAATAAGTCATAACTGTCATCACTTGCTGTACAGAGAATGTGATGTGGGTGAGTGACTGCATAATCTGCCCTCTACCTGTGCTGACTGTGACATGACTGCTGTATGCAGGGCTGTAAAGTGACATCTAGTGGAAAACAGTGGAACTGCAGCCTCAGCCTGCTGATCCCAAAGGTCATACAAAAGCTTCTTATTTGTTTGACAAAAAAAAAAAAAGATAAAATAAATAAACGGAGATTCTGATGCTTGCAGGCATGCAAGTTTTGAGTGTGTCAACAAGGTGCCCTTTGATATTTATTGAATAAAATGGGGAAGTGATGGCCTAGAATGCACCTTGATACTGATGGCTGGAGTTTAACAGAGAAAAGTCCTTGTCGTTCACAGTCTAAACCTCTTGAGAGACTATTTATGAACTCCTACTCCCTGCTGCCTATTATGGCACACTAGAAAGATATTTACTTCTTACAGGAAATGCTAAAAGGCCCCGCTGCGAATCTACAGATTGTCCCCGTAAACTCAATAGATCTTAAGCTAATGTCTTTCACTTCAGGAAAATCAATACACTTGAAATGCATATTCAATTCAGTCCTTAACATAATCTTTTCAACTGAAATTAAAGGCAAACACAATACATATAAAAGAATCTTCCATCTAACTGGACAAAAGGATGCTGTGTCTACTTATTACTTTCCTATTAAAGATTTTCTGAGTTTGTCCTGTTTTAAAGCACTCCTTCTGTGCTGTTGTGTGGCAAATGTGATCATTATTGACGATGCTACATTAGTGTTATCTGGACTAGACACCCATCCGGGATTGCTTTCTGTTAGGCACTCATCACTTTTAGCAGGGCCCCCCCGCTACTTGCAACCCAAGTGTGGATTTCTGTTGCTGTGTTATTTAATTAGTCTGAATCGTTATCCTTCCTAGACCCTGCAACAAGTAGCTTTTACATAAAGGTGTGCCCAGTATCTAACATATCATATGAGAATGCTGATGCTTTGTCCCATCCATCAAACAAAAGTTCAAAATTCATTGACTAGAATGTTACAAAGGATTAAAAGTAAAGCAAAGGGATGTGCATTTGAGCAATAAGGTCACATTAAAATAACTAAAACTAAGGCTCGGGGACTGGAGAGACTTTAGGAGACACTTAAATTTGGTTCATGAAAACATCTTGTTAAGAAGAACGATTGGTGAGTTGTACTTTCCTTTTACTTTTTCTATAGTACTGCAGTTTTAGAAGGTATAGAAAATGGTCAGGACTAAAGCACACAGTGCTACTGTAAGTTACAGGAAAGCTGGTGTGGAAACATCTGCCAGACCGTCTTTGGCAGGTTCCAACTCTGCCAACAGCTCCACTAGTTTATCCAGTGCCACTCCATCAAAGAATAAATATGCTGCCGGTAACCAGGTGTGTCCACAACTATCACTTTGTTGGTAGAAATGAATTGGTATCATTTTGGGTGGATATGGTATAGAGCCATGGAAAGAAAAGAAGAATATGTTTCATTCTAATGAGGAGGAAGAAGAAGCTGGAGGTAGCAGCACTGGGAAAGCACCTAGAAAATCATGACAGCTCTCTGACAATGAAGACCACTGATTATTTATAGAGAGGCATGGCCTACAGACTCTTTTTTAAATTTAGTGTATATTGTAGCTTGCGGCCGGGGCCCTTGTCAGGCTGGGACGGACCCGGGGAGCAAGCGTGGCCAGAGCGTTACCTACCCTGGGACACTAGATGGCAACACCTCTGGGTGGCAGCGGTGCCTCGGACTCCCGCAGGGCTTCATGGGAATTGGAGTTTGGTGCAGCCCTGTTGGGATCCGCTGGCACCACCAGGGGGTGCCGCAACGTGAGCTTCTCTTATGGGCAGATCTTAAGTCACACCCGGAAGTGCTCCTGGGAAATAAGTAATCAAGCACCTGGAGTACTTCCGAGAGCCTTATAAAAGGAGCCAGCAGCCATTACTCGGGGAGCCAGAGTCGGGAGGAGAAGTGACGAAGCTTGGCCCAAAGAGTGGAGGAGAAAGGAGAAAAGAGGAAACAAAGAGGAAGAGTATTGTTTGTGTGCTGTGCTTTGGACTGTGTTGCTGTACTTGTGGGGAATGGGGAAGGCGTTTTCCATAAGGGAAAAAGAAAATAAAAAATGTGTACACCTTGAACTTGTGTCCCGCGCTGGTGGGCCACAACGTCTTTAGTATGTAATGTTTTTTATATGGGAGGGTGTGTGTTCTCTACATACAGTAAATGGAATTAAATGGTCTGCAGAATAGAAAGAAACATAATTTACACAATTTATAATGGTGAATAATTCTGTGGAGAAGGAAGATGGTATGGTTGGAAAGTACACACAGTAATACAGTTTATTATTATTATTATTATTATTATTATTATATATTCTCAGACTTGCTTAATCCATTTCAGAGTGTCAGGAAGGCTGAGGCAATCCCAATAGCAAGCCAAGGCAAGGCAGAAACTCACTATGGATAGGAGACAGCCCATCGCAGGGCTCATGTATAAATATGTTACAGTTTGTCAAATTGGTTGTATGTGTGTGTGTGTGTTCCCAATGTCATCAACACTGAGTCCAACTATCCCTTCACTGCCATCTTGCTCATTGTGTGGTAGCCATGTCACTCGGTCAGAGACGGAAGCATTGTTCAGCCATACTTAACAAGCAGTACACACCATGGTGCTACTACTGACCCTGTTCATGTTCAGGCCAAGCCACCCAAAATATAGGCCCAGACTTGAGGGCTACTGTTCAAAATGGCTTCTCCCTAAAATGTTAAATAGGTTTCAGTTCATAAATTTACAAAAGGGGAAAGCCAACAATAAAACAATCTCCCTTTTATATAAGGATACATGTCTGTGTGTCCATCCGGTTGCCTTGTCTCTGCCATTCCAAATGATGAAGAATCACAAACATTAACTCTGCTTTTACAACTCCCATAACTATTAGCAAATAACAAAGACGTATACATTTCATTTGTCATTCCAGTAGATGGTGCATCACAAATGTTTGTATGTGCCATCTGTTGAAATGCCATGCATTTAGTTACTACTTGCATTACAGAATACATTCTAATAGATGTTGCACTGCAAACATTAACTCTGAGGTTTTCATACACAGCAAGCAGAGGTGCACTGTGTGTTCTGTCATCTTTCTCTCATGGCCAGCATTACGTTTTTCAACAACTTGCACTACAGTATCTCTGCTGTGGGATTGGACCAGACAGGCTAACCTTCACTTCCAACACATATCAGCAATCATTTGGTGCCCATGTCCCTATCAATGGCTGCCCTAGGTACTAATAACTTCATATAGTTAACATCCCACAAGGCCAGCCATTTTGGAGATGCTCTGACCCAGTCGTCTGGCCATCACAATCTGACCCTTGTCAGAGTTGTTCAGATCCTTATGCTTGCCCATATTTCCTAATTCTAACACATCACCTTCAGAAACTGACTGCTCACTGTCCGGCAAATATATCCTACCCCTTAACCAGTGTCCATGTAACGAGATAATCAATGCTATTCACGTCACTTGACAGAGTGATCGGTGTAAAAACACAGCAGCGAGAAGTGATCTGCACCATCATGTATTTTCCATATTGTACAAAAGATGAGAAAGTCCAGAGGAGAACAACAAGACACTGAGAGGGCTGTGCTATGAGGAGAGACTGAAATAACTTAACTTGTTAAGTTTAAACAAGGGAATTACTATGTTGGATTCTGGCTGATGCTCTAAAATAAATTCTTCAGCATTAACAAAGGAACACAAATGGAATCCAGACATGGGTAGATTTTCCACAAACAATTTAAGGTTTTCTTCACATAGACAACCGAAGACACATGGAATAAATTACTAAGTAGCATAGTAGACAACAGGACTTTAGGGACCTTCCAGACTTAACCTGATGATATTTTGAGGAATAGAATTAATTAACTTGTTGGGGTGAATGGCCTGTTTTTGTCAAAATTGTTCTAATCACCCAGAAACTGGTCCATTTTCATTGGGGATTGTGACTGCCAACCACTGTGCCACCATGCCACCTTCACAAAAATCCTTATGAATGAAACTTAGTCTTGTAATTCAGCCAAGGACTGGCTGTTAATATTTCAACTTCTGGGTAATTTATTTCATTGTCTATAAAATTTAGGATTTGTTATTTTAAACAATTAGTAGATGTGGTAAAGATTTCAGGATCACTGAATAAATCAGTGCAACCAACAGAAGAACGGCACAGACAATGGAATGCTTGTTGTAATGGCTATTCATTAGTATTTCATCCCTTATCATACAAATCTGCACATTTATGTTTGACGAGCAATGGAAGCGAAATTCCAAATAATAATTTAAATCCATTTATGCAATTGAATTGAGTCCAAATATCCACCTGCTTGGTAATTATTTGTGGAAAACAATTTTCCACAGAGATAAATTGCCCTTATAGTAAAAGCAAGGCACTAAAAATAGAACTGTGCACCAAACAGGGACGGTCCCTTAATGCTGAGTCGTGTCCTGCTTAGTTAATCTATGAAAATCCCGCTTGCCCCTCATTATCTGCAATGCCACTTCTTCACTTAGTCAGCACTGCAAAGATAAGTGAAGGCCTCAGTAGTGATGATCTGCTCAGCTCCACAAAACATTTTGATGGCGCTCTTTCCTGAGGTGGTTCACCGTGTAGTGGTATCAGTGCATGCTCCCAACTTCTCTCTCAACTAAGAAAAAAATAAGTTTTGGAAACGTGTGATGTGGCAGAATGAGAGCACCAACAAGTCATGGCTGTCCACCAATCCAAACTGACGATGAAGAAGGATGAGGTAGATGGATGGAGTGAAGAGCCAGTGAAAAGAGGAGTTGTTGATATTGATGGTAGTGAGGGTGTGCTATCCTCCATTGCACTTCTTCACTTCCTGTCAGGACTCCATGTGGCAAACTATGAGCAGGACAACAAGGGGGCGGCAGGAAGTTGCCCCTCTTTGAATGGACCCTTGGAAGAATGGAATGGTGGTTGAGTCAGTCTTAGACAAGACCTCACTTCTGATCTTGCCACCATGGGTGACCCTACCAGGAGTACACAACTCTTAACGTCATGACTCTGACAGCCCCACACTTTGGTCATTGATCACACAAACCATTCTGCTACGTTAAGGCACTGACTGGAGGGAGAGAACCGACAACTTATGGAATTAAATAACAGAATGAATTTAAAACTAGAATCAACTTCTAATTAAGAAGCTGGATGGAGTTTTTCTGGTGATCTGTTGACTCACTTCACACCTCATTTTTGTTTGGGAAAAGAAGTCAATTAATGGCACAAATCGGTCACTTATGAAGAAAGGAAAACGTCAAGCCACTGTGGTCCACCAGGATCGTATCTGGATATAGGGGAACCATTTTTTGGTTGCGAAAAGAACTATATGCATGAAGATACCACCTTATATTCAGATTTACAACAGGTTCCATAAATAATCATAAGTAGATGGTAGCAGAGTTGTGAAGTACCGGTTTCCTACATTTTTGGTTTTCATGATCTCTCAGCGTCCTGCTAGGTAGCTTACTATATTTTAACCAGTTCCATTTTAATGACATATTAAGAATCTTTTTAAAGCCCATGGAACTAACTTCATGTGCATGGAAATTAATGTTTAGGCCATTTCTAAACCATATTTTGTGTAGGATATTCCACCCTTATGATAAAGAGTAAAAATACTCAGAAGCACTTGACGTTTTGTGTGTGACATAAACATGACCACAAGGGTTCACCCCTTAATGGGATATTAGAGGTCAAAGTTACTCCATCTCAGAAAACATCACAAAATGGGTGCTGGTAAAATAGGCATATGGAGTGTGATTTTATGCCATTTTGAGTTTGCTGATCATGAATATGATAATATTGTGTGGTATTTGATTCTTTACCAGTGGTCCTAGTCCTCTAAGAGCCATTTCTAGAAAGTTAAAAATAACAAAATTTAAACATAAGCATGCGGGGTATCGTTTTAGACTTTTTCAAGGCTAATAATTATGAATATGTCATTTTTGAATTTTTGATCCTTTATTAGGGTCCCTCCATAGACCTCCTTCAGAAGGTGAAAAATGACAAATGGATAATATAATTGAGATTCTTTCGACTTTGAACATTGAAACTGAAGCACAAATTTGTAATATTTCAAATATTTCATACTTGTTTATTATGTATTTCTACCTCATGAAGTTAATCATTACATTTCTTAAGAACCGATGATATAAGGTGGCTTGCACTAATTCAAACTTGACATATTGATAATCGTTACTGAAGTAAGCGTACAGTAATATTTTCTTAATGTATATCTATAAAAGTAAAAGCTTTGCATAATTTACAGTCACCTTCTAGAGGTTTCGTCCCCTTCCCCCACAACCCAAAGATACTGTACATCAGAGCCGTGGATATTTAGGACATCAGTCGAATGAGACTCGAGTCACAGCAGGAATAACAGACACTTAAAATCTGTAGCTAAAAGGAACCGCTAAAGTAAAACGAAATAAATAAGTCAATAAAAATCCCCCGCTGATCAGACTAATGGAATGAGACAAAAACTACATCCTAATTCCCCCAGGTGTTCTTTTCTTTTCTTGTTTTAAGGAACCATATCATTGCGGATCTGAACAGTCAAAAAAAATAAAATAAATAAAAAATTCCGCGTGTTGAGTAAGAGAAAACTGAACAGGTTTTCGGCAGAAATAAAAAAGAGCGTCACCTGTGCGCACTTCGCTGGGATACGACACTGGTCACACAGGCAGCTGCGGACTGTACGCGCTTCCAACTAATAGTTCTCTTTCTTAAACCATTGCTTGACCATTTCACGTGAAATTGGTTCTTTAGGGTTTGAAAAGGTTCCTAATTTGAATGCAAAATAAAAATATTGGATGTATTGCAGACCGGATGCTAACAGTTCAAGAAAACCTGATCTAAGTCTGCGTTGTTGTATACTAAGACTTCTAAAATCAGGGACCCACTGGTATTTCACAAATCTTTTACCATCTATTTACGAAACCTGTTACGAATCCTAAAAAATAAAGTTCTGCAACCTTCATGTGAAAGATTCTTCTGGGAACCAAAAATGGTTTCCTTATGTCATCGCTCTGCAGAACTATACAGCTGCACCTTTTAAGAGTGAAATATTTGAATAGCTGGCGACATCTCAATCAAAATGTGACGAGTTTGGTGACGCAAAGACACCTCTGGATTGACCTTTATATGCTTCATCAAATTCTCTTCACTTAACAATCAGTACCACCAAGAATGCTCTTAGCACTCAGACACCTTGTGTCATTTTTTAAAGTAATTAATCCGATTGTGTACGTATTTTCTTAGTTTCATCCAGAGATGTTCAATATATAATTAAACATTTTAGTTTCTTGCCTCAATTAACCTACTGTATATGATTATGCTTAGATAGATAGATAGATAGATAGATAGATAGATAGATAGATAGATAGATAGATAGATAGATAGATAGATAGATAAAACTTTATTTGTCACAAGGGGGAAATTTTGCCTTTGACAGAAGCTCAATAAATAAATAAATATTTAAACAAACAACAACAGTCCCCTCATTTACTCACCAGAATTACTTAAAAGAAATTTAAACTTCTGCTTTGTCCAAAGATAAAAATAATGGCCCCAGTCCCGAGGCACTATGCAGGTATATTGCTGTTGTTCTGACTCTATCTGGTTCCACAGATTTTCCTGTGAGTATCCTGCTCAGCTCGCTCCTCACTTGCTCATCAGTTACGGGCAGCCCGTAGTGCCAGTCAAAGGTTCGCTGATGAAGTAGGGATGGTGTGTATAGGAGACTGGTGAAAATCCAATTATGGCACTATTATAATCGTGGTTTATTTGCCCCCCAATGGGAAATTTAGCTTTTTTACAGCTCAAGGACGAAATAAATATTGTTAATATTGTGACAAATCACAAACCCCCTCTAACTCACCTTAATAAAAAGTAACAGCGCAAGGTGAACCCCAAACACGGTCGCACGGGGCGCAAGTCGGTCGCGGGATACACTGTGCCAGTTTGGGACACCACTAAACCAATTTCACGTCTTTTGGGATGTGTAAGTTAAAGCATAGACAAAGATGAAAGCAGTAGCCAGTAGGCAACCCAGCCTGAATGTTTGAACCCAGGACTCCAAGATGTGAGGCACAAACTTGCCACTCTTCCCCCTATTTGCTTTTCCAGATAACTTTTGGTGTTTCACAGATTATTAGTTTTACTTTTTACCGAAGAACCAAGCGCACTAATACATTTTCTAAAATCCACAAGGGAGATCAGAATATAATAAAAAAAAAAAAAGGAAAAATGTGCTGCCTTCAAGAAAACGGGCGTTCAGTTCCCATGACAATCTTCCCCACGAGTCTTCTGCTGGAAAGCGAACTTTACAAGATGACCTGGATGCCTACACCTTGCTTCATTAGTGGACTGTCGAGTCCATTGCAGTTTTGTCGGGTTTGCTGGCTGCGGATAATAAAGAAAAGAAAATGCAGTATGCAGTCTTAAGGTGTGGTGTTTAGTGGATTACCTAAAATGAACTGTCATTAAAAATAAAACAAAGCCGAACGAATCCTCTGTTGAGTTGTTTGCGAATTCTAAAGGCAGGCTTGCGTCCTGCACTGTTGGGCTGATTTGTGTTCTGCTGAGCGCACATCGGCAGCTGCCTTCCCAGCGTTGCACTTCATGGTTATTACCTGAGGAGTTGATAATATACCAAATTCCACGCTGTATCGCTGCAATTGTTTTCTAGCAGAAACAAGGCATATATGCGTCTTTTATCACTTAGGACAGATTTTATGGTTATTATTTGTCACTGCTGCACCTCAAAGACAATTCAAAAGCGAATTGCAGCTCGTTTAAGGAATTAATTACACTCTGAATTGAAAATGGGCACATACTGTTCTGTACTGTTGAAAGCACAAGCAGGTAAAATAAAGTATTCACAACAATCACAACTACGCAGGTTTTTACACCATTACCTGAATCAATAAATATGGACTAAATAAACACAGACCTGTCTGTAAGTACACCCATATTAAAACATCTCACTCTTGATTTACAAAATTAGACTAATTAGCTATTCTAAATCTAAAATATTCATTGAGAAATATCTGCATTATGGATTGTCTATAGTAGGAAAAGTCAAAAAAGGACAAACGGTTTAAAAGGTCAACAAATTGCGTTGCAGGCCATTTTTCGAGAACACTCTTGAAACGCGTATTGTGTTTGGTGTTATTGTAATAATTCCTCCAGCATTTTGTATTTATAGCGCACAGATTGCCTCGGAGATGAAAAAAAAAAGATATGTCTCAAAGGGGCTTTATTGCAAGAAACAAAACAATAATGCGCTTTTGAGACGTGAGATAATAACTTTATAGAATGAAGGGATGCTGCGACGGGAAGCGCAGATCTCGGGGTGTTTCGTAGTTTGTATAAAGAAATAATGACAAGCTAACGGAGACAAAAAAAAAAAAAAAAAGACTTACAATATACTTCGCATTTTGTAAACGATGCTTCAGTATAGCGGTCTAAATTCTAAATTGTAAACAGTATCACTGCATTAAGTCTAAAATCAACGGGTTTTACATACATACATACATACATACATACATACATACATACATACATAAATAAATAGGGTATACCTCCACGTACCTTTACTATAGGAACCTTTGGTGTAGAGGGTTCGGTGTTAAATATAAAGATATAGATGGATGGATGAATAAATAAATAAATATGAGCTATGATGATGACTTGAATTAATTCTGCACTCTTAATAATAACTGTTCTTGAATGGCATTTTACTGGGCTTTGCCTTAATTGATTAAAAATTGTTTGTTTGACTGTAATTTGTTCTTTGCATATGGAGTTGGCTCTTTGGGCTTTCAAAAGGTTCCTAAAATTAGGACAAAACAGAAATCTTTAATCCATAGAAGGCTACCTACATATCAGAATGCTAATAGATAAAAAACTGAACTTGGCTTGCGTTATTATATGCAGGAAGAGTCATTTTAAAATTAGGAAACCTTTTTCACATATCTGGTATTACCCATTCACGGTTATTTATGGAGCATGTTACTGATCTAAATAAATAAAGGATCTTTCTGGAACTTTCATGGCTCTTTTGAGAATCAAAAACGGTTCCTCTGTTGGCATCAATCTGAAGAGCCACTCTTGCGTCTTTATTTTTAAGAGTGTATTGGGTTTTGGATTGATGGATGGATAGAGAGACATAAATAGATCATTAAATGCATAAATTGAAATCAGATCTATCTATCTATCTATCTATCTATCTATCTATCTATCTATCTATCTATGGTGCCTTTCACATCTGTCTATCTATTGTTAACATATAAAGACAGATCAATAGATGTTTAGATATCTCAGGATCAATACTCAGATTTAAACCTTTAATACACATAATTTATATCTATGTATAGCTTCGATAAAGTCTTTTTTTCTGATTTTTTATTTGAAATTGTCTTCCCATTTAAGGTAGTTATCAGTCAGTCCGTCTTTAAGACTGCATAGTTTATCCCTTTTGTTAAAACTTTTTTTTCTGTGAATCTTTAGGAGTAAAATACCTCATAAAGCTAGATCAGGCTGTCATTAACCAGTGATAAATGATATCTAATTCTGGCCTATATCATATATCATCTGTTGATTACCATGTAACAACCGATCTGTAGTCAATAAAGGAGAAAAATGAGCGCCCGCAATTTACAAGCTGTTCTCATTAGTTGGCATTACTGTTAGTTGAACGTATTAAAACAGCTAATACGTACAGATGAAGGTTATAAAAAAAAAAAAAAAGAAAGATGCCAACGGGATGTTTCACATCTGGGCTGATGTTCGCATTAATACTACGACTATCAATAAAACAATGCAGCCTTCATCGACGTATCCCTTTTCTATTCTCTCGTTATCCTGGTTAGAGCTGCACGGAGCCGCAGGTACGACAACAGCCATCCTCTGACTGGGGGCTGATCCATTGGTTGCAATATTTTATTTATTTATTTCGGCGTTATAGAGGGAGATTAAAAATCTCCTTAGGCTGCTTTACCTGGTGGCGTTTCCTTAGTACTCTGTAGCTGAGGGCTTTTTCTCCTCCCTATTTTTTAGCTGATTTACGTTACCCTAACATGCGGACTCCTCGAGTCGCGTGTCTAATCTGAACTGAACCTTTCAGTTTCCTGGCGCAGCGGAGACGAGGGTTATGTAATGTCTCCCATTCTGATCACATAGCCGTATTGATCGAACTCTTATAACTGATCTGACCCCCGATTTCTCCAGCAATAGAGCTTGAACAGTTAAAGCAGATGGAATAACATTTCATCGGGTTAAAAATATCCCTGCAAACGAAACTTATTAGTCTAAAATGATGTATGGTACATTGCCTGAAAAAGCAAACAAATCAAAAAGGAAAACAATTTAATTTAACCGCTTTTATGGTATAAATAAGAAACTTTACAAATACGCGAGGGCCATTCACCATTTAGTCCAACACCTAAACTCGGATGTTGTAAAATCTAATTACCTTTGATTTGTTTACATCCATAAAAATTTTGCAAAGTATCTTTCATAACATCTACAGAGCTGAGACCGACGAATAAGACAAACCTCTAATTATCTAAAGGCGATATGTCTGCGTTTTTATCAATATTGTAATACATAACAATTTTGAATAATCAGCCTTTATTTTTATATCGTCTTACAGCACGGACACGGCGCCGTAATGTGATCCTGAATGAGGGATTGCTCAGAGTCACACTTCAAGACAGTTAAAATGAACTTGTCATTAGGAAGCGCTGCCTTCCAAGAATGTGCAGGTCGGGGTTCTCTTAATAACAACACTGTGAGTGCCTTTTTGTGAATTAATCCAGCCGCACTACGTGACTTGGACTTGCAGTCCACCTACCTGTGGATATTCCCACATGTGAATTCATTCGGGGACGGAGAGGACAGACAGCAGGATGCCCGTCCTCTTCTCCTGCTGTTCCCAACTCACGTAACACATGCCTGACCAGCACCCTACTAGACGTAACACCAATACGGACAACGCGGTGTCAATTCAGACTCTCTGTCAGACGTGCGACGACCCCAACGAGTGTCCCGTGAATGCCGCCCACCGATTTCTTACCTATACCAGTCTAATCCCCTGTCGTAGTTCCTATCAAAGAAATGTGGCTCCGTGCCCACAGCACGCACGTCAGGATGGATCCTGATGAACTCCAGTACGGCGCGGGTGCCCCCTTTCTTGACTCCGACAATGATGGCATTGGGCAGCCTTTTGTTCCCAAACTTGGGTGCGCTCGTGTTGTTGTTGCTTGCCCTGCGCTCCTGGACGCTGATGGACGCCGCCGGGGTTTTACTTTGGTTCACAGCTGGACTCGTCCCTCGTTGTAGGAGAACCACGTCCTGGTTTGCATCTCTTATCCCTTTCGCCTCCACTGACCCTAAAGTGCAATAGTGGGACTTCTGCAGAAGTTTCTTCCCACCGACGTTGTGAAGCAGCAGACACCTGTGCTCTTCGTAGCTCGGGCTTTGCATGATGGTATCCGAACAAAATATTAGACTGTAGCATAAATAAGTGAAAGATAACGAAAGCGAGAAGATGAACAGGAATCTTCTAGTTTGCCTGTTGGAAGATGGCACAACTCGGCTGCTAAGGAACCTATATGCCATGTCTCCATGGGTTAAGAGGTTGCATTTTTTCCTTTTTGGATATGGTCTCGCCTCGTGCAATTGCCCTTGACATCTGTAGATTGAAGCAATATTCCAAAGAGCACGGAATCTGTGAAAATCGACTCATAAGAATAGCCGAGACAATTTACTATCGCCCGTCCCCGTGTTTACTGAAAGAAAAGACCAGAAGACGGGCAGACCAGGAAGGTGGTCGCATTTCGCCACTCACATGCCAGCACCAGAGCGAGCAAAACAAACAGTAGAAGGATGAAATAAAACCTCGCAATAAGTTCATTTTTCTTCAGATTCGCTTCAGAACGGAGAGGTGGTCGGCTCCCTTAGCTCGAGTGGCATCGTTAGGGGTCCGTTGCACACATCATCACTGTATTCTCCCGTAGCCTCTTACAAAATAACGCACACTTCCTGCAGGTGTCCATATTAAACGCTGAGCTTTTACTTGTCAAACCGCGTTCAGATGAGTATCCACTTGGGCAACTTCTGCAATCCCGCTAAAAATAAATGAATTCAAAGATCTGAAAAAGTAAATGGTGTCTGCCCATAGGCTTGTCTGTGATCTTTTTTTATTGCGTTCAGCCCGTGCTGACGAGCTTGAATCGCCTCTCTGCTAGAATATGTATTTCACAAGATCTCAGCGCTTTCAGACTGTGCATTTCAGCTGCTTTCTCAAAGTTCCCAAGAATGCCTTTGCAGCAGCAAAGAGCTGACGTTAAATATTTAAAGGCGCCACCTGACGTCAGTGCTCTCATCCTCCTCTGGATGCTTTAATAAGAGGAATATCCCAAGCAATTTAAGACTCCGCGATTCACACGCAGCTGAATCGAGACTAGGGATCGCATGTTTATTCCATGTTATTTTCCCGTTTATTTCCATTTAATCTGTTATTTATCACATACTTAAGACTGCACCAATAGCTGCACTCACATGTTAAAAATTCCATTGGTGTGTTTGGGGAGCGATCTTTTATATCGTATGCAACACGCTTTCACAAATGTAGGTCAGCTATGAAGTGCAGATCTTGTCAAAGATCTTTTACGGCACCTTCTATTCGGCATTTAGCATTACAGATGCACGCGACGTCAAAAAAATACAGGTCGCTTTAATTAAAATGTATTAACAGCGATATAATCTGGCAGTCGCGGATTTTAACCTTTTTTAAAGTTCCCACTATGCAAAGTGTCTGAGTTTCTGACCGCGAATCAGTCGGCAGCGGTGTACAACGGGATCGGAAATGAAAGCTTTGACGCTTTGGTCAGAAACGCAGCAATCCCGATGTCTTCACGCGATTTAATGGTAATCTCGGATTTAACGGATCTTCGAGGAATTCCTGCCGTTTTCCCATTACCGTTGCCTCAATAGCTGATGTAGCGATAGCTCCTCGGTGGTTTGAAGTTCTGTTTATTTTAGCGCATCATCTCACTCCCTCTAGTGTTGGAATTCTGTAGGAAAGGTGAAGGGACATTTTATCAGCTACGCGATTGGAGAAGAAAAAAAATGTAACTCTTCCCTGTGACATAACAGTGACAAAGTAATCCTTCCTAATTATTTTATCAAGCACGGCGGTGTAGAGGAGGGCGGCTCTGCGGTTATGGCTGCTACCTCGCGGCTGCAGAGTCGAATCCCGGCCGGGTCCGCGTCCGCGTCCGTGTGCTTTCCTTATGGACATTTCGATTTCCTTTTCTGATTTGTTGAGTGCAAATATTCGAGTGTGAGAGTGCCTGATTTAGTAGCGACCGTGTGTGTCAGATGAAATTGTCGCATAGTGTCTGGTTCCTGCTTTGTTACCAAAGCTGTTCAAGTGGGATGACACTGCAATGGACAAGTCAAAGTCAAAAAAATAATGAATAACTATTATCTTCACAACTACCCACCATGTATCTTCAAATCAACTGCTGCAATATCGAGCAGGTAATACAGGGTACCAACTACAGCTACTGTACATATCATCTCCCACTGTAAAAGATATTAACTGACTCTGGGGTCTGTTTGGAATGTCATCTCCAAAATCAACCAGCTGCCATAACACCCACACTTCAGGACAGGTAACCCACTTGAAGCTAAGCATGCTCTAGCCATCGACGGGGGACCATCTAGGAAAAAGTTTGAGTTGCTCCTGGAAGAGGTGTTAGTGAGGCCATCAAGGGGCATCAGTGTGTGGATCAGAGTGCAGTGACAGGGACTGTGTGGTCCTGATTCTCCATGGTCCTAAAAGATTCTGGGACATCTTTTGAAAAGAGTAGGGTTTACTCCAATGTCCTGTCTAAACTGCCCATCACAGCCTTGTCCATTATGTCCCCCTATCATCCCCTGCCTTCCATTGGCTAACTATCCCTCTCACCCCTTCACCACCTAACATCTAATGTGTGGTGAGTGCACCAGTGCATAAATGGCTGTCTTCACCGATTATCCAGGTATCTGCTGCACACTGGTAAGTGGCTGAGGTTGTTGAACCCCACTGTTAATGTAAAGCACTAACATTTTTTTTTAACACTAGATAGATGTAATTATTAACTTTTTATGATTTCATTTGTTTCTGTGTATCAGTAGAACAGACCCTCAGCTGACCCTGGCTGCCCTGGACTACTCCAGGTTTAAGTCTCTGGTCTCCCTTTTACACCTCATGATTATATCAAGAAACACCCAATCCAACGACAAAAATAAATGTGCTTAAAAATATCCTGACAAAAATGAAATTCTGAAAGGGTGGTAGGTAACTTCATGTCCCTCAATATACTAAATCTGAAATTGAGACTAATGATAACAACATATTTTAATAATTCTACCAAATTGCCAATCATGTTTCCTAATGAATGAAACCCTCATGAACTTCGTATACATTGTACATACTGTATGTGCCATAATAACTAACATCCTTTATCCATTTTCTGAATTCCCTTTCCCTTTTTATATATTTACATTTTCCCCAGTAAAAAGAAAAGGAAGAGAAGAAGAGGGAGTTAGCAACTGCACCCTCTCTCATCCCGGGGTAAAATTGCTTACCTTGCAGGAGCCCTGAAAGTGTCTCCTAAGTGTCTGTGACCGACAGCAAACGTGACCTCAAAGCTTTTATACTCGTCAAGTGAGAGAACAATTTGACGTAACAATTTTCTGTTCCCATTATGTGTTATGTATCCCAGATCCATCCAGATGTGTGACTTACCTTTACCACAGCCGGTGACATTTGTGAAAAAAAAAATATCCTTCAATCCCTTTTAAAATTTTTAAAATGTTCTCTTTAAACCCTCTTTGATCTTCAGCTTTTTTGTATGCATTAATTTTAATGGAGTGGCATCTCATCCCAGGCTGCCCAGTATTCTAGGATGGGCTCTGGCCCAATGTAACATTGACTTGAATTAATGGGCTTTGTGAATTTTACGTTACGTTGTTGTAATATTAGTTGTAATTCACTGCTGTCCCATAAAGGATCGGGTCCTGTCTTCTGCCGAGTTAACAGATTCTGATTTCCAGGACTGTAAGTTAGGTAAAAGGCATGTGTGAACTTTAAATGGTTCTATCACGTCTTATTGTCCAGGGTTGGTTCCTGGCTTCGGCTCAGTATTATCTTGACAGAGTCTGGCTGCACGTGTCAATCAACTGGGCTAAGGGGGCTTTGTAAGTGATGCATTATGTGTCCCCTAATGTTAATGTGCTGGCGTTCCATCCAGGGTCGATTCCTACCTTCTGCTTTGGTGTTAAAAGGAATCCTCTTTTTTGTGTGACAGTTTCTTCCACGCTCCTCTTGATATTAATGAGTGCCTTGTAATTTTTTTTTCTTTTATATTTGACTGTATGTGATTTTGGATGGTGTAGTGGAGGTGTGAAGGACACTGACTTCAAGTCCAAGGCCTGTCACTGTCCGCGTGGAGGTTGAACGTTCTCCTTCCATTTGCTGGTTTATTTGTTTGTTTCCCTAGTACTCTAATTTTCTTTTCGAGCCAGAACAGATTTGTGTGTTAGGTTGAAGAGTGATGCTAATTTGGTCTGTTGTGAATGTAGTAGTAGCACTACTGTCGATTGTGCCCTACAAGGGTCTGGCACACTGCCTAAGGGTGGTATCTGCCTTGCATGTGATGCTGGCAGGATGGACTCTGCCTCCTACAACCTTAATTTGAACTAAGTAGCTTTCTTAATGAATTGATGTTTTTGATTTTATTGTATTGCTTAGGGTAGCACGGTGGTGCAGTGTGTAGTGCTGCTGCCTCACAGTAAGGAGACCTGAGTTTCCTTCCCAGGTCCTCCCTGCGTGGATTTTGCATGTTCTCCCCGTGTCTGCATTGGTTTCCTCTGGGTGCTCTGGTTTCCTCCCACAGTCCAAAGACATGCAGGTTAGGTACATTGGCGATCCTAAATTGTCCCTAGTGTGTGGGTGTGTGTGCCCTGTGGTGGGCTGGCATCCTGCCTGGGATTTGTTCCTGCCTTGCGCACTGTTTTGGCTGGGATTGGCTCCAGCAGACCCCCGTGACCCTGTATTTGGATATTGCGGGTTGGACAATGACTGACTGACTGTATTGCTTAACTTGTGTTTCTGATACTGTATTTCAGGATGGAAAGGTCACACTCGAGCAGAAGTTTGACTTTCGAATTACAATAAGAAGGTTGAAATAAGTTAAAGGAAAACGGTTTTGTTCCAGAATGTGACATCTAGGAGGGTACAGAGTGTGGCAGACTACATTACCTAGAAAATAAGGTGAACACATCAAACATGGTTTGAACCCAAGGTAAGATGCCTGCTCCTACTGCCTACTAGAGTGGAAACTCCTGCTTGCTCCTTCCACCTTCTCTCCTTCCTCCTGACTTGTCTCATCATGCCAGATGAGCTCTTGTCTCTACTTTCCAAAGCTCACTGTCCTTATGACTAGAAGGGGCTGGCTGAAGCCCACACATCACGTCTGGGGTGGGAATGGATTAGGATGACTTGGGTCTCCTCTATAGTTTCCAGTTGTCCTTGTAATCCTAATCTTGGTCCTTACGAACTGTCCATTACAAAGTGGGAACAACATGGCAGGTCTTCATGCTTTCACCTAACCATATGGAGGATTCCTGCTCTGTCTACCACAGGTCCCCGATTGTCCTTTATCTGCTCCCCAAGAGTAATGAGCTCATATCAGTGCATAGCACCCTCTGATGATGGTCATTGCGAATCATTACCTGTGCACTTATCACCTGAACCTGACTCCTGTACCACTCTCATATTCATTTTCTACAAATATCGCTCCCTATATAGCACCTTTTGATGGTGCATGCTGCTAATGGCTCTATACAAAAGATCAATTGGGGTGTCTAGCATTTGGTATTTTTTGTCAGTATTATTCATCTGCTTTAAATGCACCCCCCAAAAATAAAGACATGGATGACAAATGAATCTTTGCAAGGAAGGAACGGTTCATAATTTTAAAAGTTCAAAGAGGAAGGTTAAAGGACACTGAGGGGATGTAAAAAGTCACCCAGGAAACACTGATAACTTAATAGCTTTCTTTATTCTGGTTGCTTGTGCTAAATTACTAATGTCATGGGTCACGGGTTTAAAAGCAGAATCATTTTTCATATAGGCATTGTTGGTGGGAGTGGAGGGTCTGCAAGCAGGCGGCAGCTGCAGATGGACAAGTGTGGATGGTAACATTTAACAAGTGCTTGTTCCACTGACATGGGAGTCCAAGGCAATGCTAGCATATTCCTTGGCCATAGTAGGGTTTTTGAGATTTGCTATTTATACTGCTCTACCATATTAGATTTTTTGAGGTTTTGTATTTTTATTGTATTGCCACGGGTCAGTTTAGAAATAAAATTCGTGCTATGAACTCAAAGGCTGAGTTGATGGCGAATGGCCTCAGCTACTTGCAGACCAGAGCACAAGGTTTGAATTGGTCATATTATATAATGTCCAGCTAGGGGGCGCTGTCTGTTTCCAATTTCTGTTAACCCTTAACTACTCGCACCATTTCGCATCTCATAAATACTCACAGGGTGTACTTTATGCACCAGCATTAAAATGGCTATTTATATGCATGGTGTGAGATTTTAATATAAAATATTCCAATAATTTTAAATTGTACATGTTTCTAATGTAATTTAATACCATATTATTGAATAGTATGACACTGAAAATAAACTTCATCTACTTCTCCAGTGCTCATTCGTCACCAGTCACGCTTTCATCCACACACATGGATCACATTTCACTTCAGTTGTTGAATGTTCTTTACAGACAAAGTCATTGCAAGAAGAACATCAACATCTGTTGTCATATATACATAAGGATGGATGGCGGATGTTGCCGGTAGGTTCAAGTAAAAGGACGTTGGATACAAATAACTGAGACTGGTGTACAAAATACACCAGCATGAGTAGTTAAGTGTTCAATTCTGCCAAAGGAATTTTTGTTTAATAAGAAATATTTGCAATAGATCAGCACCCAGTTGGTTCCTGCTTTTATTTTCTAAACTGCCAGCAGAGGCTCCATCCATAATAAGCCACCTTTAGAATGCTGTGTTACATATATTTCTAGAAACAGGCCTACTGAGTTTCATAAATGGCAGCCACTGTTCTCTTTCCATTGCAAATGCATAAACTGGTTATAAAGTGCAAGAATTTGATATTGATCAAGACCCTAATATTTTGCAAAGAAAGATATTTTTCTTCCTGGAAAAAACAAAAGGAAGTGCCAGGGTAAAGTTAAAATGAGTTACCTTAGCTACACACTGAGGCTGGACGTTAACTAAGGAGGGATGGCACAATGTTGGACCCTGTGACCTCTACCATGTGATATGTCCCTGCAGTCAAACATTGACACTGTCCAGGCTGGCACATTCATTATGTTAATTATTTATATGTTTTTATGTTAATTGCTTCTACACTAACGGTGGCGTCAACTCATGGTTCCAGAATGAGAGTAGTACCATTCATTGCCAACTGTCATAATTAACAGATAATCTTGTGATACTTAACTACCGTATAATAAAATGCTACTGCCTCTGTGTGTATGTGCCTGGTCTCTCCAAGCAATTTGATTGGTCAGTTTGGCTTTGGTCTGATTGGTTAGTTTGGATTTGGTTGCTCGGTGAAACACAACTGAGAGAGGAAGTTCTGGGCAAGGGAAGCTGACACACAAGTTGACCCCGAGGAAAGGTGGAAGGAGGAATGTTGAGAGTCGCCTTCCAAAATGAGAAGTGTTTGGAAGAATATGATTGATGTTTTCACAGCAGGTAATGGGGGCTCGTCTACCACTGGTGGTAATCAAAAAGTGAACAAAACACGAGCAAGGTGCCCTGAAATCACACAGTCTGATATGAAGATTTTATAGGAATGCATTCGAGAGAAGAAGCACTGAGCAACAGATGTTGAGACATACATGGATATTGAAGAAAGGTGTAGGGGGAATGATGAAGGTACACATATGGCTATCAAATATTTTTAAATTTATTCTATTACCTGTCTTCATACTTAGTATTTTATATTTTACTAATGAAATTTTATAAAACATTTGCCCTAAAATGGACTTCTATTCATAGGTAGTTGTTGCTTTAACTCTGATGTTGTCAGGATAGGATCTGGCTTATCCATAGCATTGAATTGATCATGAGAGTTTGATAAAGGATGAAGAGATGGTCGTGGATGAATCATTACAGCTGCAGGTGTCTAATTGCCTATGCACTGAAAATGTTGCCAAAAATTAATGCGATCTTGTCCATTTTGGTAGGTTCATAAAGAAGTGAGCAAAAACCAGATGGCAGAAAATTGTCTAAAGGAATTTATGGATGAGCTCTACCCAAGGGTACCAGCTGAAACATTGACTCGAGGATCAGTAAAATAAAAACTAACAAAGACAAGGATACACTGGCCTCCATGAACCTCTGACTCAGGGCATATTCACTTCTTAAAATCCTCAACAGAAGAAGAAGAAGAAGAAAGGAACATTCAGACCTGTAGAACTTTAGATACATACAGTGTGACCAACAGGGGGCATACCAGCCGTCCAAACCTGACACAAACAGATGTCAAGCACGTCCCTACAACACAGAGGCATTTATTCAGTTGAAAATACTTCCAGAATCGTTTCCCACCAGTTCAGCACCATGCACACTACAAAGCACCATAACAAATACTGTACCTTGTCTTTGCCTTCCTTCTCATCATCTCTATCTGTCCTTCTGCCTCCACTCCTCCTCTGGTGAACTTCATCCTACATCCTCCTGACTCTGACTCCCTGAGTAGAGTTCTTTTGGCTCCTTTTATGTGATTCCTAGAAGTACTTCCAGTGTCTCGAAGGCTTGGCCTAGGAGGATTTCCGGGTAAGTGTGGAGTCCCATGGCACCCAACAGGGCTGAGTTACACAACAATTTCTATAATGCCCTGCGGGAAAATTAATGCTGCCACAACCCATGTGAGCTGCCATCTGGCGCTCAGGGGGAGGTAGTGCCCTGCATATTCCTGCTCCTCTAGTCCTCCCGTTATGACTATCCATTATAATAGATAGATAGATAGATAGATAGATAGATAGATAGATAGATAGATAGATAGATAGATAGATAGATAGATAGATCTGATTTGTCTGTAACAAGTCTTACACACCTTAAAAAATAAGAGTAGTGGGACAGATTGCCCCAACTGAAGGTGGACAGCATTGTGGCTCACTTTGAAGGTGGGCAGGTGGAACCCTAAGAAAAAAAGTCCTGATAATTGTAAAATGATCATTGGGTTTGTCCAGGTTGGCCTACCTGATGGAACTTTTTTGTGGACCTCACACTTAGAGCATCTTGCAGGTATGTCCTCTGTGTCCATTTCTTGGCTTGAGTTTGCCTCCATGTGGTCCTGAAGCAGGCCAGCAGACCAATTGTTTTCTTTCTCTGGAAGTCCCAGCAGCTTCCAATCCTCCCCCATTGCTCACACCAATCAGTATTTTACACGTTCAGCACATGTTGAGTTAGGAAGGCTATTCTAAAAAAGCAGAATAATGCACTCCAAGAATAACGCTGTTTGTGTTTTATTTTTGGGAGTCTGTTTTCCTGCTGGCTTGTGCTTTCACACAACAGGGTAACACTTGAGGTAAAAATTAGCCGCCTGCTCAACACAAGAGATGTTGCCATCTTTCATCAGATGATCTAAATTACACTGAAGGAGTGTTCACTGATTTTGTTTTGTCAATTAATTTTTATGCTGTCAGATGTAGAGTGGCATGGCGGCCAAGTAGCTAGCATTTCTTCACAGATACAGCTTCCAAGGTTTAAATCCCAAGCCTTGTTACTCTTTGTATTTCTGTCTGCATGGGTTTTCCTTTTTGTACTCTGTCACTCTTCTCACATCCAAAAAGACATCCATAAAAGTGCACAAATGAAGTTCATTATTTTAAATTATGAAAAATGAAATAAATGATCCACACACTTATGTTTGCCTGCTATCACTTTGGGAGTACAGACCCAACTCAGCATGGGGTTTTTCCATGCTTTTCTGTGTTGCTCAGGTCTTTAATGACCCCAGTCATTCTCAATTATCCCCACCTTGGTCAAGTACAAGCACTGATCATACTGAACTCATGATGGCCATACAACCATCTATTTTCTGAACTCACCATTTTATCACAGAGTCATAGCCTGAAATAAGAACTAATCGTAAATAGAGTGGCAGTCCATCAAACAGCATGGTCACACATAAGCACACACACCAGACCAGTATAGGGTGGAGTTACAAATTAATGTAACCCACAAAACCTTGGGGTGTGAGGGGAATATTAAGCAACCTCAGGAAAAGCAACACAAACACAGAGAGAACACAAAAGCTCCATCCAGTAAATATTTCTAGAATTGAACCTAGGACCCTAGAGTTACAAGGAAACAATTAAACAGGACTGCTCTACAGTGGGTGTAATTAAAGCACAAAAAGAAAAATAAAACACACACACACACTGTGCATATAATAACATATAAGGTTTAAAAAGTTTACAGGATAAGGTATTGGCTTGTAATGCCCCCAAGGAAGGTTTTCTGAGTGTCTTTTCTAGGTTCATTTAATCTTTTACGATCACATTTTTGAGATGGATGATGTCCAGCCTTTCCACCACATGTTACATTTTCTGAGTGTTAGAATGTCACAGACACCTGAACACTCTGGCCAGTGAGGCTTGAAACTCTGCGATGCTGTAAATAACAAGAATCCCGAAGGAAGGGAAAGGCCAAAGTGCAAGAAGATACTTGAAGAAGGAGAAGAAGCTGCACAATAGGCAATGTGCTCATCTCCATGCGTGATCCAAGTATCTTCTTCTTTTTAGAGACTGGCCATCATGTGTTCTGTATTATTTAAATATATATTATATGTTCATATATTAATTTTATATTATATTATATATAAAATATATATATATATATATATATATATATATACTATATATATATATATATATATATATATATATATATATATATATATATATATATATATATATATATATATATATATATATATATATATATATAGCAAAATACCAAGGCGCAGAGGAGAAGTAGTGTGTTAAAATAGCAATGAAAAGTAAAGGAAACATTTTGAAAATAACGTAACATGATTGTCAATGTAATTGTTTTGTCACTGTTGTGAGTGATGAGTGTTGTTGTCATATATATATATATATATATATATATATTTACACACACACATAAACATATATATATTACATATCTATACATATACACATATCTACATATATACACATACATATACAAACACACATAAATACATACACACATACATACATACATACATACACATATATATACACACAAATACATATATATATACATACATACACACACACATATATAAACATATATACATATACATACATATCTACATATATACACACAGAGCTATTTCGTATCAGTGCAATACGCTGCTTGTTAAAACGGATGACTCCCGCTCTTACGTGCAAGTCTGCGTGGATATTATGAACTATCGTATTTGTTCAAGTTCTATTTAAATTTTAAATAGAAGGAATTTTTATTTAGTCGACAGAAATATCTTTGGTAGGAATGGTAAAAACAGACAGGAATATTATTCGTGAATAAATCAACTCAAACCTTAAACAACTTATAATATTTTGCTCTCCATAAAAATATATCCTGTCTAAATTATACAAGTTAGAAATAAAGTAAACGTTAAAAGAACAAACATTCAAATTTCTTTACTCTTATGTAATTTTATATAAAAATAAACTTAGATTTTAAATATCCCAAAAGATTTTGCTCTCCATAAAAATATATCCTGTCAAAATTATACAAATTCAAATATGAACATGCTGCATAACAAAACCTGGAAATATAAATAAAATGTGTTCCTTTCAGCAATAACAAATCAAATCATTCAGTTGTCTTTGCTCATATGTCATTTTAGAGCTGGACGCCTGGCATCTTTTTTGGCCACAGGTTCGTTTCTGTTTGCTGTGAGGTTCTGTGTTGTGGAGATTCTCAGGATGGATTGCAGGTGCTCATCAGTGAGGCGACTCCTGTGTGCTGTTTTGTTAGTCTTTATCACTGAGAAGAGCTTCTCACACAGATATGTGCTACCAAACATGCACAAGGTTCGAGCCGCATGTAGACGGACTTTTTTTGTTCTTCAAAGTCACCAAAGCGCCGTGCAAACTCAGTGCGCAGTGCGCTCAGTTTATCAGCAAAGTGCGTATTTGGGAACACCGTAGTGACGACTTGGTTTAACATTACTTGGCAACAGGGAAAGTGGGGCAAATTGCACTGGTGCATTTGTGTCTCCCATAAAAGCAGCTTCACTTGAAATCACTTTGTGATTGTGCACGGTTAAAACGTCCGCTGAAGTGTCAGATTCTTATTTAATTATGCTGCTTTCTGTATCTTCTGCATTGCATTCAGGTTACCCTGATGTTTTGTCTCATAGTGCCGTCTTAGATTAAATTCTGTAATTACAGCCACATTAGCTCCACAAATGAGACACACGGGTTCAGTAAACATATACTCAGCCTCCCATCGGTTTTAAACGCTCCACTTTCAGAATCAACTTTTCTCTTCAGCATCGTGTGAGCTAGCTTCGCAATAACTTGCAGCATCATAAGGTAGACTTGATTAACGCGGTAAGTGTTCGGCAAGGCAGCTGAAGCGCTGCATTATGGGATCTGTAGTTTATTGTGTTACCAGCGCTTCATATACCCGGCTTTAATAACAATAATACAGTATATAAAATGATCTCGGGGCGGATATAATTACGCCGGGCGGATGTGGCCCTGCCCTTGAGTTTGACACATATGGACTAAATAGAACTTGAAAAGATATATTTTTTCAAATGTGATCGCGCAATTCAGATAGAGTTGACGCGCACTACAGCCTGCATGCCTCAATAAGTCATCCTCCCTCGCTTTACTTTTTACCGTTCATCTAATGAATACACTGAGTATGGCTTTACCAAAACAATCATTGATGGCGAATAAAGTATCCATTATTCGAGTATGTAGATCGGGATATATATATATATATATATATATATACATATATATATATATATACCGTATCGCAGCGAGAAGTAGTGTGTTAAAAAGCTAGAAAAGAAAAGGGAACATTTTAAAAATAACGTAACATGACTGTCAATATACAGTATTTGTTTTGTGAGTGTTACTGAGTGTTGCTGTCATCAAGGATTTGATTATCATTATTTCTTTCAATCAGGTTCGTATTTGTAGGATGTGTTGTGTTCAAGTTACATTCCGTGTTTGTCAATCGTTGTAAAGATGACAGGTTTCATTCATCGATTCGTTTCTTACTGCATCAATAAACAGCTCGTCTTCTTCTTTATCTGAGACCTGACACACTGCATGCGGGTTTTTTTACACTGTCTTCCTTTAGCGGGACATTGACTTTTTCCAACGTGTGCTTTGTTTCCGCAGTAGTTGGATTTATGAATATGCTTATATGTATCAGACGCTTCATATTTTTTGCTGCCTTTTCAATTGTGTAATTCGGTTTTTGTTCAGCGCTCTTTGGAACTGTTGCTTTTTATCTGTGCACTGCGTCAGTTCACGTGAGCCACTCGGTGTACATGCATCGAAGGTTCCCAGCTGTGCTGGTGCCATCTCGTGCTATGTCCATGGCTGTATTTAATGTTACCTTAGTCCTGGCACTTAAAACTTTCTCTCGCAGTTTCGCTGAGTTTGTGTCAAACACCACCCTGACCATCTCATCTTCCTCTCCATAAGCACAGTCCTTCACCCGTGAATATTTACCCGTGGCAGTTTGCTATTGGATTGCCGCTGACGGACGGCCTTATATGGGCAGGCACTAAATTACAAACGCCAGCGGCAGCCTGTCTATGAACTTAATTTAAAGTGTAGGTTTACATCATGCTTTGTTTCCGAAGTAGCAGAACTCATCAATATGGTTGTATATGTCACTTTCGCTCGCTTCTTATTGTTTCGCTGCCTTCTCAATTATATAATGCATGTTTTCTTCAGCGCTTTTTTGAGGTCTTCCTGGTTTTCTATGTACTGCGTGATTACGTGGGAGGCGTGATGATGTCACACGAAACTCCCCCACGGCGTTGAAGCTCATCTCCATTACAGTAAATGGAGAAAAACTGCTTCCAGTTATGACCATTACACGTAGAATTTCGATATAAAACCTGCCCAACTTTTGTAAGGAAGCTGTAAGGAATGAACCTGCCAAATTTCAGCCTTCCACCCACACGGGAAGTTGGAGAATTAGTGATGAGTGAGTGAGTGAGTGAGTGAGTGAGTGAGGGCTTTGCCTTTTATTAGTATAGATATTTTTATCTATATATATATATATACTACATACATATTGTGGTGGATTGCCGGCATTTTACTCCGGCCCTCACCCCCTGGCCGCTAGGAGGAGCTCTCCCGAGAGCATATACGGGCCCCGAATTCCAGCAGGGTCTCATGGACTATGTAGTTTTTATACACAGCCCTGCTGGATACCTTGGGGGCCACTGGGAGTCGCTGTCGGGAGGCCAATAGACTCATTTGGACATCATGACCCGGAAGTTCGTCACAGGAAGAGCGATGGTCTTCCGGGGTGAAGAAAAGTACTGTTTACCCTGACCCGGAAGGAATAAGGACTTGTGGAACTGTTGGGCAGAAAGACTTCCGGGTCAGGGGGAATAAAAGGACTCTGGGAACTCCCAGACGGAGAGCTGAGCTGGGTGGTAGGAGGGCAACGCGTCTGGGAGTGGAGGATTGTGATTATTGATTAGTTATTGAGTATTGATTTATGAATAGTGTGGAGTGGAGGGTGCTTAGTGCATGTAATTATTATAATAAAAAGAATTATTGTGGCACTTTTACCAGGTGTTTGACGTGGTACCTGAGGGTTCAAGGGAGCACTACTGCCCCCTACTGCGACAATATATACATATATATATACTGTACATACATATATTAACATATTTATATATCTAGTATAAAAAAATCTTGAAAGGCTTAGAAGGAGACGATATGTAATTTTCTCGGCGACACTAACATCCCGTGAGAGACACTTTAACATCGCGTGAGACAAGGGTGTGAGACAAAAGGACAACTGCTGCACAGGCTTTTAAATGATCTACGTGCAGCGCGACAAGCAGAACACGCAGTTCGGCAGCAGCAGCAGCAAGACAGCAGCTGATCCGACTGCATCTCCTTAATGTGCGTTCAGCCCCCCCTTCGCGATGCGAGCGGTAGAGACGCGAAGTGGCTGGCTCACAGCACCCCCTCCAGTAGGCGAGCAGAGGGCACAGCCCCCTAGTGTATATATATATATATATATATATATATATATTGTAAAACAGAAAGCAGACACAAGCATAAAGGTTTGGGGTTTCCGGCCACGTATACTGAAAAATAATTCACAATATGAATTATTACGGTCAAAGTACATGAAAACAATCAGTATGGGTTTTGACTGTCCAAAGATGGCGTCGGCGGAGTATTTATGTAGGAGGGGCCAGAAGTGGAGGAATGCTGGGTAGGAGCCATGGTGGATGATGGGATTGATGACGTCATGGGTAGTGGACAGAGGAAGGACGGAAGTAGCGTACTGCGGGAAGCTGTAGGAGGTAGGCTCACGGCAGCGGTGCGTCTTTTCTTCTGTAAGATAGAAAGGTTAGTACCCCGCCACTCCCTCCTGGCGTATGTCTTCCCGATCGTATTAAGGTCCGTCCGCGGCCCCCTACTCGCGTGTGACACGACCTCCCCCTCAGCCCAGACCCGTCAGGTCGGGCGGACCGAACTGAGAGGTCGGGAGAGGGAATCGGCATTGGCCTGAAGGTTGCCACGACAATAAGTGATGGTGAACTTGTATGGCTGCAAATCCAGAAACCACCTGGTGACTCGGGGATTCGACTCCTTGTGCAGTGACATCCACTGAAGAGCTGCGTGATCAGTCACCAGAATGAATTCGTGACCCAACAGGTAGTAACGTAAATGTGTCACCGCCCACTTAATGGCTAAGGCTTACCTCTCCACTGCTGTATACTGGGTCTCCCAGTCCAGCAGTTTCCGGCTCAGGTACATTACGCCGTACTCGATACCATCGATACTTTGGCTCAACACGGCGCCCAGGCCTGTATCCGAAGCATCGGTGTGGAGAATAAAAGGAATAGCAAAATCCGGGGTTCTCAATACTGGTGCCGATGTCAGGGCCTTTTTTAGGTCACTGAATGCATGTTCCGCCTTTTCGTTCCATACCACGTATAAGGGAGCGCCTTTTTTCGTTAAATCAGTCAAGGGTGCTGCTCTTTCAGAGAAGCGGGGCATGAACCGGCGGTAGTACCCTGCTAACCCCAAGAAAGCCTGCACCTGTCTCTTGGTATTCGGACGGTGCCATTCCAGGATGTCTTTTATTTTGGAACATTGTGGTTTCACCTGTCCTCGTCCCACTAGGTAGCCTAAATACTTGGCCTCCTTTAGACCAAAGAAACACTTACGGGGGTTTATGCGGAGGCCGGCCTTCGCTAGTGTCGTGAGGACAGTGGATACCTGCAATAGATGCTCCTTCCAGGTGCTGGAATAGATGGCTACGTCATCCAGGTAGGCGGCACTATAGGACTGGTGGGGCTTTAGCACGCTGAAAGGTCGCTGGGACCCCGTGCAGTCCAAATGGGAGGACCTTATATTGCCAGTGTCCACTAGGGGTGCTGAAGGCAGTTTTCTCCTTGGCAGATGCCGTTAAGGGAATTTGCCAGTACCCTTTTGTCATGTCAAGGGTAGTCAGATATCGAGCCGTACCCAAGCATTCAATAAGGTCATCTATCCGGGGCATCGGGGTAGGCATCGAACTTGGAGACCTGGTTTAGACGTCTGAAGTCATTGCAAAATCTGCAGGAGCCGCCTGGCTTAGAAACGAGGACAATAGGACTGGACCAGGGACTATGGCTCTCTTCAATAATATCCATGTCCAACATCCGTTGAACCTCAAGTTCCACTTCGGCGCATTTTGCTTCCGGGAGTCTATAGGGTCTCTCCTGGACTATAACTCCGGGTGCCGTGACGATATCGTGCTCAATCAATGAAGTCCGGCCCGGTGACTCGCTTACTACTTCGGGAACGGCCAGGATTGCCTGGGTTAATTCCTGCCATTGTAGGGGTGTCAGCTCATCACCGAGGTTAAGGGCAGATGTGCACGCGAATAGGGAGAGGGGTCTATGAGTGTCGGGAGACTCCTCCCTGTCTTTCCAAGGTTTTAATAAATTTACATGGTAGATCCTCTCGCTCGGCCGACGATTTGGTTGTTTAACCAAATAATCGACGAGTCCCTTTCTTTCTTTAACCTCGTAGGGTCCTTGCCAATGAGCCAATAATTTAGAATGGGAGGTAGGAACGAGCACCATCACTCGATCGCCCGGGTGGAACTCCCGGAGTACCGAGTTATGATTGTAACACCGAGCTTGCGCTGTTTGCACACGAGTCACGTTGTCCTTTAGGATTGGCCTAATTTTATTGATCCTGTCGTGCAGTTGTGCCACATACTCTAATATATTGGTGGAGGGTAGGGCCTCTGCTTCCCAACCTTCTTTTGTTATATCCAATAGTCCTCTGGGTTGTTGTCCATATAATAACACAAAAGGGGAGAAACCTGTAGAGGCCTGGGGTACTTCCCGGTAAGCAAAAAGCACGAGTGGTAAGAGCTGGTCCCAGTTTCTACCGTCCACGTTGACTACCTTGCGTAGCATCTGTTTAAGAGTCTGGTTAAAGCGATCCACCAACCCGTCTGTTTGCAGGTGATAGACAGACGTCTTCAGGTGCTTAATACGGAGTAACCTGGCAACCTCCCTGAACGTATCCAAGGTAAAGGGTGTACCCTGGTCCGTGAGGACTTTTTCGGGTATACCCACTCTAGAAAACAGGTTGACCAATTCCCAAGGGAACCGCCTCTGGGTATCGGGTTGCATAGTCAACCATGACCAATATATATTTATGGCCACGATTTGAGGGTTCCAGGGGTCCTACCAAATCCACCCCATTCTGTCAAAGGGAACATCAATTAGCAGTATGGGAACGAGAGGAGCACGGTCCCTCCTAGGTATCTGGCAAATCACACAACCCGGGCAGGACTGGCAGAAACGCAAGACCTACTCATTGATCCCGGGCCAGTAAAAGCGGAGCTTTATTCTCTCTAAGGTTTTCTCGGCCCCAAGGTGGGCACCTAAGAGGTGAGCATGAGCTAGTTCACGCGTGCGTGACTATATATATATATATATATATATATATATATATTTATATAATGCACATTGGAGGAGCTCCTTACAGGCCCGTTCGAGGTATGTAATAACCTGCTGAGACAAGAGGGGGCACTGCCATTAATGCTGTCATTCGCTCTTTTCCAACAGTGCTGAGGAAATGTCCAGTGATGGCATTCAACCCCACCCCTTCTGGTCCAGCTGCCATAAAATCCTGGGCATCGTGGAAGGAGGTGTCATTACTGATCCACAACAACCCGCCGGACAGAGCTCCACTAGAGCGACAGTAAACCTTTTTTGTTTCTGCAATCCCTGCTGAAGAGATGTACAAATATTATTTTTGTTAGGGTTTCATTTTATTTTAGCTGTCACTAGCCAATAAAAGGGACAACCTGGTTGGCACCACAAAATGTCCTCAATGCATCCTGACCTGTCATTCCTGCACACAGCCACAATATATATACACATATATGTATATATACTGTATGTATACATGTATACTGTATATATACTATGAGAGTAAAAAATATATGTGTGTGTGTGTAATATTATTATATGCAATATTATATATATTGTTTTTATTCCATTTGTGCTAATGAGGGTCATGGTGACCAATTAAGCTACCTTTGGCTTTTATTTATAGGGAATTCTCGGACACTGCCAGCCCAGTCAAGACATATAATCCATCCAGAGTGTCCTGGGTCTGCCTCAGATGTCTTCTCCCAGTGGGCTCTGTGGGATGTTTTTAATTCAGTATATGTAAGAGTAGACAGTGTGTGTGTGTGTGTGTGTGTGTGTACAGCATGTATATCTGTGCATAGAGTGTGTTTGTGTTTGTATACAGGATGTAAAATCTGAGCTGCGAGTCTCTACACCTTTGAATGTCCACCCTTGCCAAATGATTGCAGGTTCATTTTGTACTCTAGGTGTTGGATTCCATAGATGCAGTGCCAGCATCTCTCCAAGATTGATGTTTGCTAAATGATGATAATGGCAGGACAATGCATCTTTGATCTAAAAATGTCCACAAAGCAGTTGGCAGCACTTTGTCTTGTCTCGGTTTTCGTTGCTGCAGACAGCTGAATATTTGACTATAAAATGTTATTAGATGTCATAAAGGTTGGCTTCATATATCAAGCAGTCCTCCTCGTGTCTTCCTCTGCCTTCATGCTTCCATAAAGCAGCCTGTCTGAAATTAGGAGACTTTTGTAATGAATATGCAGCATTTCTCAGGTAATTATGAGCTTGACTCTGCTGGAGATTAAATATCCAACTAGAAGCCATAACTTATGCTTTCAGGCAATTGAAAAGTTCATGTCCTGAAGTTTGAGTAAAAGCAAAAATGTGTGTTCTCAGCTGAGTCTAAGTAGGTACAAATGATTTAAGGTGAGGAATCTACTCATGTAACTACATTTAATATTCGAGCCCATGACTGGCCTGGTATGGCCAACATACTTGGTTTCATTATAGGCCTGGTCAGCGTTTATCCAATGCTCTTATGAGTGTTCCAAAACATGAATAACTGTAAATTAGCATGGCAGTGGTGAGTGCTTCTTCTGAGGGCTTGTGTCTCGCACTGTGCTGCTTCTTGCTCCATACCTGCTGCTGCCAGGAAAGGATCAAGGTTTATATGGGCAGGTAAATGACTACTTCAGTTCTGAAATTTCACACTGTAAGGCCATTTGTTCGTAAAGCAGCTATTCACTAGTTATGGACAATTTACAATCGGGATTTTGAATTATGCAGAATGATGCATACTTACTGTATATATAATGTGGTGACATAAGGCATGAGGCAGAGAAAAGATGCAGAAAATGGGTTTAGGGTTTAAGATGATTGTACTGTTAATTCTTTGCTATCAGATCCACTTATTGGTTGTATTCGTGGCAACGTATAGCAGAAAAAATTCCAAGCAGTCTCTCACGCAGTAGTGAAACGTGACATTGACCAATGAGTCTGTGATGCCCTTAGGTGTCTGGCATTGCAGATGCACTACACTGAATGGATCATTGTGTGTCTACCCAGTGCAGAGAGGCATGGGGAAGCCATTGAACCCCACTCATGATGCAGATTGGGGCTTTCAATTGTTCCCCATGAATTTGAAGTTAGAGCAGCAATTAAATCCCTACAATTTGTACACACCGCCTGTTCCTACTACAGAATGAATTTGGGGAGGACCTTGGATTGGACTTGATGCAATGCTGCATAGAAGAAAGTCATGCATATATATATATATATATATATATATATATATATATATATATATATATATATATATATAAGAAAATAGCAGAGAGATGATAAAGAGTCAGAACAGCTTGAAGGCAAACTCTGTATAATTGATGAAAGAAAATTCCAAAAAGGCAAAATCAACAGATGTCTTTTCAGATACAAGTCAAAAAGATGGTGGTGAAACCCTGTAAGAGAATGTCAGAGCGGAGGGGGCAGGATCAGAGGACCCTAATCTAGAAGTGATGTCACTGATGCTGCTATTCATCAGATTTGTTAAGGACAAAAAAGGTGCATTAGGTAACAGCACAAAGTTTCATCTCGGGGTGAAATTACTACTTGATGAACCTTCAAGTTGCCTCCCAACCACATGTGTATGACTATATATACTCAGCAAAAAAAGAAACGTCCTCTGACTTTCAACTGTTTTTACTTTCAGTAAACTTAATGTGTAAATATTTGTATGAACACTTAAAGAGTCAACACCATAAGACATAAACTAAAAATGTTTCACAATGTGTCCCTGAATGAAGGGAGGCTCAAAATCAAAAGTACCAGTCAGTATCTGGTGTGGCCACCAGCTGCTTGAAGTACTGCAGTGCATCTCTTCCTCATGGACTGGACCAGATTTGTCAGTTCTTGCTGTGAGATGTTACCCCACTCTTCCACCAAGGCACCTGCAAGTTCCTGGACATTTCTGGGGGGAATGGCCCTAGCCCTCACCCTGCGATCCAACAGGTCCCAGACGTGCTCAATGGGATTGAGATCCGGGCTCTTCCACTGTGAGGATGATCAGCTGTCCTTCCTGTCTCCCTGTAGTGCTGTCTTAGGCGTCTCACAGTGCGGACATGGCAATTTATTGCCCTAGCCACATCAGCAGTCCTCATGCCTCCCTGCAGCATGCCTAATGCACGTTCACTCAGATGAGCAGGGACCCTGGGCATCTTTCTTTGGGTGTTTTTCACAGTCGGTAGACAAGTCTCTTTAGTGTCCTGCGTTCTTAGAACTGTGACCTTAAATGCCTACTTTCTGTAAGCTGTTAAGGTCTAAACGACCATTCCACAGGTGCATGTTAATTAATTGATTATGGTTAATTGAACATGCATGGAAAACATTGTTTAAACCCTTTTCAATGAAGATCTGTAAAGTTATTTGGATTTTTAAAACATTATTGTTGAAATACACAGTCCTGAAAAAGGAACGTTTCTTTTTTTGCTGAGTATATATATGGGAGTCAGCTTAAGAGCTTTAGTGAAAGTAATTACCCGTTGAGCCAGGTTGCGTACTGTTGGCACTTTTTCCTGATCCTGATTACACAAAAATCCTGGGGGGATGTTTATATTATAGGTTCTCTATAAAGAAAGATTGTTAGTGAGGAGTAACCTCATAAGACTGAGTCCAATACAAGACTGCCCAAGGGAAGAGCCGGTCGCTTCTTATAGCTGAAGAGAGGAGAGTGCCGGATCCTCAGAGTAGGATGGAGGAAGTGATGTCATCCGAGGGTGTGGTCTGTAGCCAGAAAAAAGCTGGTTAGATGTTATTTGTTCCTGCAAGGAAGGGGAGACATTATTATTGCATATGATTATCCCCAGACATTGACATTTCAGCAATAACTGGACCCTACTTCTGGCTCCCATGCACACATGCGTGACAATATATATATTGTCCCCTGGAGTATAGTGGTGCCCACAGGGCATCCTGGGAATCGGAGTTTACTTTTGGACTCCATTGAAAACACTTCTGTCTAATATTCAAAACCCATTGCAGCCAGGGATAATTCACATGTGGCTGCCCCAAACCTTTTTGAGTATATATATATATGTGTGTGCATACTACCAGGCCACTTTAAATACAATACTTTTTGTTTTGTTTTTGCAATTCTTGTAAATGGAGACTTCAGAGAGTTGACCAAATTTCAAGCCTTTAATGCAGTTCCACCCAAAAAGCTTTATGTGAGCACCAAAAGTACAGCATCCCCAAAAAGCTGAAATGAAAGGCAAAGAGACACCTGGTAAATTACCTCAGCGTTTCATCTTTTGGCATGTTCACAAGTATTACAAAGAGTGCACTCCTGGTATAGTTTGTTGAAGTGAAAGGAAATGACTGCTGCCAGAGAAAAGAGCAGTGTTGAGAAAGATAGAAGAGTGTGAATAGCAATTTGTTCTAATTTTAGAATATTTTTTTATCATTTGCCAAATGACTGCATAATCAAATTACAGAATTTTTAAGATAGTTTGGACTGCTTTCAGGTTGTGTATTGTCACAAACAATCCAAAGAGGTTGCCACATCCCTCGCTCTTTATGCCATCCTGGCACACCTGAATGTTTATGTTTTTAGACTACACATCAGCATCTAACATTGTTGTACTCTCAAAGCTGACCTACTAGACTTGACATTTACTACTACACTGTTCCAAAGTGACTCTGGATACTGGCAGACCCCAGATAGATAGATAGATAGATAGATAGATAGATAGATAGATAGATAGATAGATAGATAGATAGATAGATAGATAGATAGATAGATAGATAGATAGATAGATAGATAGATAGATATTTGTCAACTTTATTTGTCACAAGGGGGAAATTTTGCATTTGACAGAAGTTTAATAAATAAATATTTAAACAAACAACAACAGTCCCCTCATTTACTCACCAGAATTACTTAAAAGAAATTAAAACTTCTGCTTTGTCAAAAGATAAAAATAATGGTCCCAGTCCCAGTGAGGCACTATGCAGGTATATTGCTGTTGGTTTGACTCTATCTGGTCCCACAGATTATCCTGTGAGTAGCCTGCTCAGCTCGCTCCTCACTTGCTCATCAGTTACGGGCAGCCCGTAGTGCCAGTCAAAGGTAGAATTCGCTGATGAAGTAGGGATGGTGTGTAGGAGACTGGTGAAAATCCAGTTATGGCACTATTATAATCCTTTCTTTGTATGCATGCAGTTCTCTGTCCTTACAACTCCAGGGATTTAGGTTCATTACTGTCCCATTACTATTGCTTGACAAATTTTTCTTTTTTAGCGCAAAGAAAAATGTGTTAGGTGGCATGGTGGAAAAGAACATGCCCAGTAATAGACTGGCATCCCATTCAGGATGGCTTCCAGCCTTGTACTGGGCACTGGATAACCAGGTTTGACTTACTTTTTCTCTGGCTTTGACTGTGTCTAGCATCACTTTGTACACACGCTGCCATTCCCATGTAGTGTAACTTGACTGTTTTTTTTTTTATTTTTGTGTGTTGCCCCCCAGGAGCATCACTTTAAGCTGGTGTGGTACAACTTTCAAGCAGACTTAATCACCTTCAATAAGACCCTGAAATGAAGGGATGAAGAGCATGCAAGTCTACTATTAATCTTTCTAAGCTGATTACTAGCATTGCTCCAGTTTAATCTCAACATATCTGCCACTGACCTGACAAGGGAATACAAAATACATTTTTCCTATTTTGGCCTCCACAGATATTTTTCATATACCTGAGACAATATTAGTAAATACTTCAGCCCTATAAAGAGCCCAAAAATAAGATTACATCTTACCTTAAATGAATGAGTGTGGGCTGTGTGGCCTAGTGGGTAAAGTAATTAGACAGGAAACACAGAGGCATCAGGTTCAAATGCCACTCCTGATTGTGTGACCCTGAACCTCTAGTCACTCCTGCTAGTACATGAATATGAAAACAAGTCTACTGGGATTTACAATCTGCTGATAGATGTGTCTACTGGAAGAGGCAACATAAATAGGCTTCCATGAGGGAGGCTGAAACTCCATTTCATCATGGCATTTCTCGCATGGTTGGTTTTTTTCTTATAGCACCTTTCATATTTAAATATAAAATGAAAAATATTACCAAAATAGGTATGGGTCCTGCCTGGTGCCCGGTAATGCTCTTGTCCCCAGGTTCTGGTAGTGTAATAATGAGGCCTGATCATGGATGGATGGATATATTTGAAAACAGAATAAAAACTCCACTGATAAAAGAAGACAGATTTTATCACCAGAAAAGACAAACTACCGTCAGACCCACCCAGCTCTGCGTTTCTTCATCAGAGAGGTCAGGGCCACGCCCACTTCAGGTGAAACATGATTGGTCAGGACTGTTTATTTACTTTTTTGGTACTTTTAAACAAGTGTAGTGGTTAGTCCCACTGCCTTGCAGATCCAGAAAATTGGGCTCAAATCCTGCATCTGGTCATTGGCTGTGTCAAGTTTATGACTTCTCATTGTATCTTTGTGAAACTTTCCTTTCAGATGAATATTTTTTTATTAATCGCTACACTTCCTAGAAAGACTAATAAAGTGAAAAAACAAAACAGTGAAATCAACCACCATTTGACTTCTCTTGGGTCCACTGTAATCCAGTGTCTGAGGGTCCTTGCATATCTCAGCTCCAGAGCAGACTTACTTGTAATCCTAGGCTGGCTCTTTGATGGATGTGGAGATCAGGGGTCCATGAAACCATACCATCTTTTGCAGGATTCTCCATTCCATTTCTTGATAGTTTTTTTTTTTTTTTTTTAATTTTGGTCATGTGTTTGGAGACATTGTCATGCAGCAAGATGAAGTTGACACTGATCAGACACCACCCTGATTGTAGTGCATGATGGATAAGAATCTGCCTGTACTTCTGAGCAGTAAGGAGGCCTTCAATTTGGATTAAATTACCAACTCCATTTGCAGAAAGGCAGTCCCAAACATATAGGGAACCTCCGCTGTGCTTCACTGTGACCTGCAGACATTTATCCATGCACTGGTCTTCAGCTCTTTGGTGGACAAACTCGGTTCTTTAGAGCCAAAACATTTCAACCTTTGACTCATCAGTCCAGAGCAACCTGCTGCCCTTTTTCTGCACTCCAGTTCTTGTGTTTTCAAGAATCAGTGAATCCATCCATCTTGGAGGAATGCCTATTTAGTCACAGTTCTTCCATAATAACTACTTGTGATAAGACTACACATGGTTGAATCAGGATCCCAGAGGTTTCTACCAGATCTGAACGGATAGTCCTGCTGGACATTTTTGATTTCAAAAAGGAGGAAAGTTGATGAATGTCCTGTTTGCTGTACTTTGTCTCCATGGCCGACCAATGAGTTTCCAATCCTATATTTTGCTTGTTTGCCTGCATGGAAGCGACCTTGATGATCCAGGATGACCACCTGCTGTCTTGGTATTATTCTTACTTTTCAGGGTAACCCATCAAATCTGCTGCAACCTCACCTTTTTAATATGGCTGTCCTTGCCTAGTTTGATTTCCTTTTTCATTTCATCACATTTTGGTTCAACCTACACATGATGTAACCAATTATTAGAACCCGTTTGTTAGATTTGCTCCATCAAGCTCTGGACTTCCGGCCTCCAAAGGAATCACGTTTTTAAATGGAATGTGGTTGAGGACATTCAAATTTCTTACTGTATTACTTTATTTTTTTGTAAAAAGAATGTTTGGTCACTCTAAAATATGTTCTTTTCTATTGCTATACTAATCCAGAAAACATAAATGAGCCATCTAAGACAAATGTTTTTGTGAACTATCTAAAGTGTCTAGTGGTGGTGGCAGCATCATGCTGTGGGGATGATTCTCTGCAGCAGGACCTGAAGGGCTTGGGAGGGCAGAGGGGGTCAATCAACTCAGCAAAAAACAGTGGGGCCAAGGAGAAAAACCTGATGCAGTTCAACAAGAGACGTGGCTTGGGAGAAGATTTACTGTCCACCAAGGCAACAACCTCAAACATAAAGTCAAAGCTTCAGAGGGATGGTTTCAAAACCACAATGTTCATGACCTGGAGTGGCTGACTAAGAATTCAGATCTCATTTTAAATGAGATTTTGTGGTTGGACTTGACAAAGGCTATTCACTCACAGTCTCCATGCAACCTGACAGAGCTTGAGCAATTTGACAAGGAAAAAAGGGTTGAAGTAGCAAAGTGGAGATGTCCAAAGCTAATAGAGAGAGACCTGTGCATACAGTACAAGCTCAAAGGGTGTCATGGCTGCCAAAAGAGTATCTACTAAAAACTGACTTGAGGGCAGTGGGTGTAAATACTTATGCAATCAATTATTTTGTGTTTCATATATTGTAAGAAGGACACAAACAGAGATCATAAAGGTATGGACTAGGCCAGGGGTAGGTGAAGATGGTCCTGGAGGGCCACAGTGGATGCAGGTTTTCATTCCAACCCAATTGATTAATATAAAATACCATCCATGCCAATCTCAGACCTTATTTACTTTTATGGCTTGTTTGTTTGCAATGTTAGGTTCTCATATTGTCTTTTCTTAGGATATCATCCAAATCATTTGTTGCCTAAAATGGATAATTTTCAGTCTGTCACATTCTGCTCTTAAATGTTTTATTAAACCAAAGAGTGCATGATGAATCCACATGGGTGTAAATGGAAACAAGTTAGATGGAGAACTGCTGGTCCTTTGTCGTTTGTATCTTATTGCTAATAAGGAACCATTAAAAACACTGAATATAGCTGTTTAAGACTAGTTAAGGGTGGGGAACCTTAACAAGTGAGACCACTACAATGAAGCATCAAAATGTCAATTCAGCAATAAGTGCTTCATCAGCAGCAATTGACTCCTCATAAGACACTGGGTTGGAACAAAAACCTGCAGCCACTGCGGCCCTCCAGGACTGACAGTGCCCACCTTTGGGCTAGGCTCTGTCCCAAATGAACCTAGGTGATCCCAGTGTAACCGAAAATTACATAAAGCAAAAAAGAAACACGAGTACAACTTCTCAGATACGAGTCAAAACATACACTGAAGCCATCATGGTGGTGGAGCCGGTTTTCAAGGTGGAAAAGGCGGGTTCAGGAGGACGGGATCCAGAAGTGATGTCATAGGTAATCTGTCTGTCAATCATCCATTCCACAGAGGAAGGAAGAGAAAAGGCATTACGCAACAGCGCCAACCCCTGACTTGGAGTGTTATTACCATTAGACGAGCGCAGACGTTCAATATGTAATATGTTTTGATCATTTTGCTTTCACTTTGAATACTTGCGGGACTGATTATTTTGTGTTTTATATTTGTAATTAATTTAAACCACCTTGCACAAACTTGTTTTCACTTTGCCGTTAAGGTCTTTATTTGCTGATTAGTATCAAAAAAGCTAAGTGAAATCCATTGTGATTCAAAGTTATATAACAATCAAATGTGAAAATGTCCAAGTGGTGAACACTTTTTATTGACACTGCATACTGTATTATGAGCTGTTCTGAATAAGCATGCAAGTAAGAATAACTTGAACAATCCCGGGGTGGGTTATATGGTGATCCTAAAATGGCCATGTGACGAGGTGAACGTGAGTAAGTCCTGAGCTGTTGTGGTGCCCCGTCTAGAGTTCACTGGAATTTGGGTTAGATATGTTTACAAATGCTACATTATGTTCTAACCAAAGCAACATACAAATCAAATGTCTTCACTGCTAACTTAAGAGACCTACTGGAGATCTTAGTGGATATTGATGGGCAGTAAAATGCTTCAACCACTAAGCCATAGCAACTACTGCAGTGCTGATGATGTTCATGACAGAAGACAGTTTCAGCCGAGTCAGCAGGACAAAATATCAAAGGAGCAAAGCAAAACAGAAATGAAGTGTCATCCTGTAAGGGAAGGCAATTTGTGAATGCGATAGAGTTGATGTGAACACATGGATGAAGTTATAATTTATTTGTAATATAATTATCAGACATGATCACAGCAAGAGCAGCTAAACAGGTAATAAATCTCATTTAAATGGGATAAAAAAAAAAAATCTCGAGTGAGAGGGCCGACCCCTCAAACATAGCAGTCGATGCCTCAGGACAGTTCTGTATCACTGTCAATTATGCCTTTCTTCTGTCAATACGCTAATGATGCTATTTTCATATTTACCACTTTATAAGTCGATTATCATACCGTATGCTGGTAATGATGTACATTTCTCTTCGGAAGGGTCTATACATTCAGCAGTGGAAAAGCCCTAGGCGGACTTAATCAGTTCATTTTGGAAGTGCTGCCAATGCCAAAAGCAATTGAAAGAAAAAAGACAAAGAGGCAAATACATTTTAAAAACTGCATCCAAAAGGCTTTGGATTACCGCAGCCATACTCGGGCTATTTAAATGGAGATTGAGGATAAAGGTGGAAAATCGAATAATACGGAACAATGACAAAACGCTGTGGTGGAATTAAAGCTAACTTTAGAAACACTGGTATAAAACACCAGGACTTTGGCTTAAACATTAGGATCTTAAGGTTATGGTGATAGAAACCTTTTCAGATCTTGGTGATGTTAAAAGTGGTGTTCCTCAGGGGTCAGTGCTGGGGTTGTTGCTGTTTTTAATACACATAAATGATCTGGATACGTATATAAAGAACAAGCTGGTTAAGATGACAAATGATACCAGGCTATGTGGAATGGCAGATAACCTAGAACCAACTCAATATATACAGTATAGCTTTATCAATCTGGATTTTTCACCTGGTATTTGGGTTTTCCTTCTAACATTTGATCTTTGATAATTGCAGGCTGTAGGCTGGCCTGGTGAGAGTAAGTATGGTCTGTGATGGACTGGTGCTGCTGGGTTAGGCTCTGCTCCAAATGAATCCTAAGCACAATTCTATTCAATATGTTTTTGAACAATGCTCTTCACCAAGTATAGGCTGAGAAAAGTTGCACATATGAGAGAGATTGGGAGCACGCTCTGATATAGTGCATTGCATCACCCACCACACGACGAACCACCTCAGGACCGCAAATTAGGACCTGAGTGTATCCGTGCAATGTGTGACACCTCAGCACCACACTAGTTCAAATGGAGTGGAAAAGCATGAGGTTTTTTTTTTACAGTGGCTGGAGTGCCACCAACTCCTGAGTTTTCCCTGAAAGTTGGAGGACCTGCTTTTAGGGCTGGATGCAGGTTAACGTCATACCCAGGACGGAGCAATTACAGATTAAGGGTCTTACTCAGGAACCCAACAGAGTGGAATCACTGTTGGCATTTACGGGATTCGGAGCAGCAACCTTCTGATTGCCAGCACAGATCCCGAGTCTCTGAGCCACCACTTGACCCTGGAGGAGGAGGAGGAGTGATTGAGACGTTTCGAGCCTGATCAATTGTTGAATTGTAGGGATACTTAAGGGGCCACCTCTCCTCGGATCATATACAGTATGCCTTCTCGTTCCTGTGCAGATTCTTTTTCCTGTGGACCCATAGTATAATGTTAAATTCTCTTTTACTCTGACCTTTCAGAGTAAGTCGGTATCATGCTACTGAACCAGTTCCATACAACACACACTTTTCTCTGTATTGTCCTACTGTATAAATTATCCTCACCCGCTGACCTAACTAATGCAGTTAGTACCTGTTAGGAGAGTAAACAGAAAGTCTAGCCAGAGAAAATACTAATATTCTATATTGTTATATGCCGACGCAAAAGCAAATCAGGATATGACCATTCATACCCCTTAGCCTGGCAGTGCTAGATTTTCAGTCTTCACTTCCACTTTAATACTTTGGTTTTTAATTAAATTCCTTTTTATATGTCATTTTCTTCATCCTTTGGTTATGGTTTGGTTTGGTTTCTGCGTCCTTTGATTATCATCATTTATATTAATATTGTTTTTTTATGTTTATTATTTATATAATTATGTATTTTTTATCAGTGTTGTTTATTGTTTGGTTTCCATGTGTAGATGCTTATTCTGCCATCTCTCTTGTGTTTTTGTAGGTGGTGTCCTAAGAGGCGGGGCCACCTGTCATCCTCTGTTGAGGGACTGCTCCCAGCCCCAGAAAGGCTCATGGGAATTAAAGTCCCTTCTGGTGCATTGTATGCGGTTTTCTGGTGGGACAGTTAAAATTGCTATTTCTTTGTCTGTTTCTATGGTTTATGAGTTTTTTGTGGCCTTGTTTCTTGGATTATGACTTGCTGTTTGCTGTTGATTGCCTTTTAGCCTCCTTGTTGGCATTTTTAAGTAATTTGTTGTTTTTTTTATTTATAACTACTCCTTATATAAAGATTTTTGATATCTCAGTCTGTACTAGCCAGAGGTTGTTGATTTTCCTTCATTAGAGGGGAATTCTGAGTGTATTTTGGGACATGTCAGAGTATATTTTCAAAGTTTAACCATTAAGTGCATTTTAGCTTGGTGTAGGCCAGGGGTCCTCAATCACAGTCCTGGAGAGCCGCAGTGGCTGCAGGTTTTTGCTCCAACCCAGTAGCTTAATAAAAGGCACTTATTGCTAAAGTAACACTTCTGCTTCACTTTAGTGATTTTGAGCCCTTATTGCTTAATTTTGTCTTAAACAGCTATTTTAATTGCTCCTTATTATCAATAACATGCAAATGACAAGAGAGAGCAGCATTTCTCCATTTAGCTTATTTACATTTACACCTGTGTGTATTTATCTGCACTATTGGGTTTAATTAAATACTTGGAAGAAAAATGAAGAGAAAAAAGTGAAGGACTGAGAATTACTCGTCCATTTTAGCCTTCAAATCATTTGCATGATAGAAAGGGAAAGAAAATCTAGGATATGAGAATGACCTGACATAGCAGAGTTAATTTAATTTCATAGCTTGTTAGTGCTTTATTGGCAAGAATTGCTTTCTAATTAAGCAACCAGGTCAGAACAAAAACCTGCAGCCACTGCGGCTCTCCAGGACTGGGATTGAGGACCCCTGGTCTAGGCCAAAGCCAGCCACTCAAGTGGAAGCTAGGCTACCTTTTGGTACACTTCTTCTGGGGTGACTGGTGGGAGTCAGGTCTGTTTCCTTGGCTGTTTCTGATGGCTTCAAACTACTTTGGCCATTTTAGGTGTGTGAATTACTATAGCTGCAAGTGTACCTTAGTCAGGATGGTGGTGGAAGAACCTCATAAGCTCTTTGTCTGATCTTTTGAACCTAATTTAAGGTGCAGTGTGGGGTTACTGACACCTGAAAGTCATCCAGCTGTGATGTTATGACAGTATAAAGGTGAACTGCATGTTGGACTTCCAAGACTGTGGATATGAAACAAAACTTTGCATGCACTTTTCAGTTTGTTTAAAAGATTTTAAAAACTTCTTGCAAGGCTTTTGACATAGCATTTTGTGTTATGTTTTTGAGTTTAGATTATTCCGGTTACGACCTTTGTTTGTGTTGAGTATTAATTGTCTTCTGTCCTTTCATTTTCTGATATTGAGGCTTGCTAAAATTTTTTCCTCCTTCTGCCAGAACATTTTCATTTTGAGTCTTAATTGTTTCTGTTTTATTTATCTGTTGCCCTCGCTTCTTCACCTTGAACTAAAAGGTTCGGTTTCTCTCAATCATGCAAATGTGTAGCTAATGGGGCTGCCACCTGAGCCCCTGTTTAAGAGTTTTGAAAACCCATGGTCATCTACTGTGGTATTGAGTTTGTTCTCTTTGTTGTTGGTTGTCCTCTTTTCTCTTCACTAAAATTTGGGTTGGATTAGTTAATGTCATCATATATAATATGATATATGAAAATAATATGATATAATATATAATAAAGCAGTCTTTATTATATTCTTGAAGCCTTTTCTAGAAGGATTTTCAATATGCGTCCAATTAGGAGTTCACAAAAACTCAACGTCAAGGATTCCAAATATAACATTGTTTTATTTCATTATATGGTATAAACATCCATCCATCCATCCATTATCCAACCTGCTATATCCTAACTACAGGGTCACGGGGGTCTGCTGGAGCCAATCCCAGCCAACACAGGGCACAAGGCAGGACACAAACCCTGGGCAGGACGCCAGCCCACTGCAGAGCATGGTATAAACAAAAAGTAGGAAATATTTACCTCCTTGCTGTGGCACCATATTCGATTTTTTACAAGCGGTATCAGTTTTGGAGCGATTAATCTGGCTGTTGCTATAGCAATCTATCCCAGAACCACCTGGAAATGTGCAATACGTATCATCACCAGAAAGACTTTATAAAGAGTGACTCTCACGTGTTTATTGTTTCAAAGTATTGGATTAAAACAGTACTGGTGCGCATATCTAATTTTTGAGCTTTCTTTCTTTTTTTCTTTCTTTCTTCTTCTTCTTCTTCTTCTTCTTTTGGCTGCTATCATTAGGGTTACCACAGCGGATCATCTTGTTCCATATCTTCCTGTCCTCTACATCTTTCTCTGTCACACCCATCACCTGCATGTCCTCTCTCACCACATCCATAAACCTCCCCTTAGGCCTTCCTCTTTTCCTATCCTTAACAATCTTCTCCGAATATACCCAGCATCTCTCCTCTGCACATGTCCAAACCAACGCAGTCTCACCTCTATGACTTTGTCTTCAAACCGTCCAACCTGAGCTGACCCTCTAATGTACTCATTTCTAGTCCTGTCCATCCTTGTCACACCCAACACATATCTTTGCATCTTTAACTCTGTCAGTGCCACCGTCTCCAACCCATATAGCAAAGCTGATTTTTCCTTCATTTTGAACTTGACGATTGATCGGCTTGCATTCTTTGGATAAGCATGAACAGCACAAACTCCTGGCTACGTTTCGATCTCCTTCACAAAGAAACACACTGTCTAGTTTTGAGGCAGGTTTGTTATTCTTTCATCTTGAATCTTGTCTCATTACAGTTTCATTTGTGTCTTGGCCTTTTTACATTGCTTGGCTTTTTGGATTATTTGGCCTTGTTCTCAATTATACTATTTTTGTATCTTTTTGTATTTCTTGGTCTTTTTCTTATTATTGTATTTTTGTTTCATGACTGTTGTAAATCTTTCTATTGTTGTCACATTATAGTGCTGTATTTTGTGTATCTTTCCCCGTTGTGTTACTTTGACTATTGCCTTCATTGTGGCCTATTCCCTAAATTATTTTGCAAGGTCTGTAATCGAGTCTTTCTTTAAGTAATTTGTTAACAAACCAATTAAACTTTAATCTACCCTTTTTTGAGTTTATTCCTTTTTTAAAGTTCTTTATCCTAAATCATAACTGCAAGCAGCTCCACATTTGGCTTTACAGCATATTCGAGGTGGCTACACTGCTTTCCCACCAAGGTTCACTGTTTCACTATTTCTCCCAGTCACATCCACTCTCCTGCCCTGAGTCACTCTTCATAGTTCTTCCACCCACTTCATATTTCTCTTTTTCTCACTCACCCCCTGCAGCAGGAGGTCACAAGGAATTCCCTCTTCAAAGAGTCGCTCTGGGTTCAAGAGTTAAGTCATTTCCCTTCATTTTGTCTCTTTCACAGGCAGCCTGGCCGATTATTCCTCCTGCCCATGGCTCTCCATTTGATCTCCCCTTTTAGATCTGCGCCTTTCATATCACTCAGCTACATGGTTGTTGGATGGCCCTTGACCCCTTCTCTTTCTGATCTCCCCTTGCTTCCTTCGTTCAGCACACTTCTCTCCCCTTGGAATGTGTCCAGGCCATTTCTTCCTACACTGTGGAATATTCTTCAAAAGCTTTCAGACTTTTTTTTTTTTTCTTAATCATGGGGATGTTGATCTTGAGGTCTTAGCTGAGGGACTGCCTCCCATGTTCCTCAACACATCTCCATCCAGCCTCCTTCTACAAAAGGCCAACATGCTGTGAGGTGGAAAATGACAGGCTGCTTCAGACTGCAGGTGAATTAGCGGGCCATTGAGCAGTGAATGTGAGAAAGCCAGAGCCATTCACCAAGACGGATGCGTGGTATTTTACTACACTCTTAAAAGCACATTAGCATAATGCGGCTGATGGTGTTTTGTCACTCTTTGACAGCTCATTCTCAGGACTATTAAAAAATTACATCAGTCTAATGCTTTAGGTGAGCAGACTCTTACAAAAATGAAAGTTTCTTTTAAAAAGTGTTTCAGATTCCCACCTGCTGATAAGCTCAGACAAGAGTTGGGTATTTCTATATTGTCCATTACTTGAATCCTTAAATAACAAGATTGGCCTAGAGTGATTAGATAATTACCTAAAAAAAAGAAATACCCTAGGAGGTATTAAAGTGCCACCAGGGGGCATACTTTCCAATTGTATTTAATTGTATATTGTTCGTTTATTAAATGTCGGACAAATCAGATGGTAAAACTGCTTATAAACTGACCAAGGACTAAAGGGAGGGGAATTATCCTGCAATCATGTAGTTTTATAAATTATATTGCCTTTAATAATGAACACCCTTCGGCGTTTTATGGATTTTTCATATTTTCTATAATGTGTGAACTTGCAGGTTTAAGTGATTCTGAAATGATTATACAGAAAGTCAGGGATGTATCTGAATCTGCAACCATGTGATTTTATACAGTGTCTTTAGTAGTTAAAAATCTTCCCATGGTGCTTTACAGACACCAAATAATTGCTTGTCATTTTCCTACAATTTGAAAGTGCTAAATTATTGACTTAATGTCATGCAGTGAATCAGTGATGGGGATTGTCATTGTTATTATTTGTTTTAGAAATAGCAGAAGTGTAGCAGCATAGTATTTGTTACATATACAGAGTACACTGATTTTCATACTTGCATGTCTGACCATGCAACACATCACACTACTCTCCAGCACCACAATAAAATAATAATAATAATAATAATAATAATAATAATAATAATACAGTGGTGCTTGAAAGTTAGTGAACCCTTCAGAATTTTCTATATTTCTGCATAAATATGACCTAAAACATCATCAGATTTTCACTCAAGCCCTAAAAGTAAATAAAGAGAAAACAGTTAAACAAATGAGACAAAAATATTATACTCGGTCATTTATTTATTAAGGAAAATGATTGAATATTCCATATTTGTGAGTGGCAAAAGTATGTGAACCAATAGGATTAGCAGTTAGTTTGAAGGTGAAATTCAAGTCAGGTGTTTTCAGTCAATGGGATGACAATCAGGTGTGAGCGGGCACCCTGTGTTATTTAAAGAACAGGATCTATCAAAGTCTGCTCTTCACAACACATGTTTGTGGAAGTGTATCATGGCATGAACAAAGGAGATTTCTGAGGACCTCAGAAAAGGAGTTGTTGATGCTCATTAGACTGGAAAAGGTTACAAAACCATCTCTAAAGAGTTTGGACTCCACCAATCCACAGTCAGACAGACAGTGTACAAATGGATGAAATTCAAGACCACTGTTACCCTCCCCAGGAGTGGTCGACCAACAAAGATCACTCCAAGAGCAAGGCGTGTAATAGTCGGTGAGGTCACAAAGGACACCAGGGGAACTTCTAAGCAACTGAAGGCCTCTCTTACATTGGCTAATGTTCATGTTCATGAGTCCACCGTCAGGAGAACACTAAACAACAATGGTGTGCATGGCAGGGTTACAAAGACAAAGCCACTGCTCTCCAAAAAAATTGCTACTCTTCTGCAGTTTGCTAAAGATCACGTGGACAAACCAGAAGGCTATTGGAAGAATGTTCTGTGGACGGATGATACCAAAATAGAACTTTTGGTTCAAATGAACAGCGTTATGTTTGGAGAAGCATAAGAACCTTATCCCTTCTGTGAAACATGGCGGTGGTAGTATCATGGTTTAGCTCTGTTTTGCTGCATCTGGGGAGGGTAACAGTGGTCTTGAATTTCATCCATTTGTACACTGTCTGTCTGACTGTGGATTGGTGGAGTCCAAACTCTTTAGAGATGGTTTTGTAACCTTTTCCAGTCTAATGAGCATCAACAACTGTTTTTCTGAGGTCCTCAGAAATCTCCTTTGTTCGTGCCATGATACACTTCCACAAATATGTGTATTGAAGAGCAGACTTTGATAGATCCCAGTTCTTTAAATAACACAGGGTGCCCGCTCACACCTGATTGTCATCCCATTGACTGAAAACACCTGACTTGAATTTCACCTTCAAACTAACTGCTAATCCTAGAGGTTCACATACTTTTGCCACTCACAAATATGTCATATTCGATCATTTACTTTAATAAATAAATAACCAAGTATAATATTTTTGTCTCATTTGTTTAACTGGTTTCTCTTTATCTACTTTTAGGACGTGAGTGAAAATCTGATGATGTTTTAGGTCATATTTATGCAGAAATATAGAAAATAGGGTTCACAAACTTTCAAGCACCATTGTAATAATATGCCCTGCGGTGGGCTGGCGCCCTGCCCGGGGTTTGTTTCCTGGCCTGCACACTGTGTTGGCTGGAATTGGCTCCAGCAGACCCCCGTGACCCTGTAGTTAGGATATAGCGGGTTGGATAATGGATGGCTAGATAATAATAATAAGTTAAATTTATAGAACACCTTTCACAAACCCAAGGTCGCTTTACATACAGATGGGGGGGAAAAAATTACACAGAAGACGAACGTTCATAGAAGATGAAAGCTTTCAGTTGAGATTTAAAGATACAGACAGAGGAGTAATCTCGGAGAGACTGAGGAAGAAAGTTCCAGAGTTGAGGAGCCATAGCACCGAAGGACCTGCCTCCTAGGGTGGATAGTGTGGTGCGTGGAGAGAGTAAGGAGATTACTGCTTGAGGACCTGAGAGAACGACAAGGATTGTAAGGAGCTAAGAGCTGAGTGAGGTAGAGGGGGGCAAGGTTATGTAGGGCTTTGAAGGTGAGAAGCAGAATCTTGAATTTAATCCTTGATGCAACCGGTAACCAGTGAAGCTGGGAGAGAACAGGGGAGATGTTAGCAAAACGCTTTGTATGGGTGAGGACTCTGGCTGCGGAATTCTGAATATACTGTAGTTTCTGTATAGAGTTTGCAGGAAGGCCGATGAAGAGGGAATTATAGCAATTAATACAAGACATTATGAAACAATGGAACCAGAGTTTGAGCATCATTAAAAGACAGAAATGGACAGAGGCGGGCAATGTTACGGAGATGATAGAATGAAATTTTGAAAAGAGACCTCATATGTAGCTCAACGTTAAGTGGCAGAGTGGGGGCTCTGAGGCTAGGGATCTGCACTGGCAATCGGAAGGTTGCCGGTTCAAATCCCGTAAATGCCAATTGGGACTCTGCTCTGTTGGGCCCTTGAGCAAGGCCCTTAAACTGCAATTGCTGAGCGCTTTGAGTAGTGAGAAAAGTGCTATATAAATGCAAAGAATTATTATTAATTATTAAGTGATGAACCAAACAAAACACCAAGATTTCTGACAACAGGAGCAGGTCTGACAAGTGTACCATCAACAGAAACAGAGAAATTGGATGCCTTAGAAAGATGGGATTTTGGACCTACCAGTAATACTTTAGTTTTATTGGCATTAAATTTGAGAAAGTTATTTTCCCTCCATAGCTTAAGTTCAGTGATGCAGTCAGTGAGTGTGCTGGGAGATCAATCTGTAGGTGAGTCTGTACTAAAATATAACTGTATATCGTCTACATAACAGTGGAAGTTAAGGCCATGTCTGAGAATAATCTGACCCAAAGGAATAATATAAAGTAGAAATTAGGGTTAATGTTAGTGTTAGGGTTAAACAAGAACATATTAAAATGCACAACCTTCATTTATTTAATGGAAACCCCCAATCAGTCAAACTGATGTACTCCTTGCCTCCTTTTCTGCACCACTTGTGGTGCTTTTCCACTGCATAGTACGGCACAACACGGTTCAGTTCAGATCACTATTGGGGGGTTTTCCACTAGGAACAAAACCGGTCCTTTTTAGTACCACCTCAGCCGAGGTTCAAAGCGCGGCGGACCGTTACCAAAACGTGACGTGTAAACTCTGCTGGCACTGATTGGCCGGAGAAAATCATCATTACTGCGTCACTGAACTTGCGACCGAGACACAACAGACCCGCTAGATTTTTAGCACAGCCAGCGAAGGTTCGGACGCACCATTTTGTTTTAACCAAAATGGCTGTTTCATGGTCTATTGAGGAAGTACAGACGTCCTCTCGTTGGTAGCTGAGGCGGATCCAGCGAGAGCTGGATGGGGCGACGGAATGAAAAGTTTTTCAGGAGGTCGGCGCAACTATAACACCACATGAATAATCCCGCCCACTCTAAAGCGGTACTAAACTGCAGTCGAAACGCAAACCGAGCCGAACTGAGCCGAACCAAGGTGAGCTGTACTGAACCGTGCTGTGCCGTACTATGCAGTGGAAAAGCGCCATTGGTCAGTTATGCTCCCTGTTCCTGAAACCAAGAGGGCAGGTTAAAAGAATGGCTAAGAAAGAAAGCTCAGAGTTGCTCCCTAGTGGCTACATCGGTGCACTGCAATGCATACGTTGTTGGATCAATCTCCATCACTGACTCACCAAGCTGTAGCCTTACAACTCGAGACACTGACTTTAACTTTCTGCCCTGTGACAGTCTGGGTGGCGTTCACAAGTTCTCCCCATTGTTCTGGTGGGTACTCTGGTTTTCTTCCCACATCCCAAAGACAGACAGGGTAGGCTAATATGCAATTCTAAATTGAGGCTGAGGGAGTGATTGTGGATGTCTTAAGAGGTGTACCCTGTGATGGACCCACACCCCATCTAGGACCGCTTCCTACCTTGTACCTGATGCAGCCAGGGTAGGCTCCAGTTCACAGCATTTATTAATATTGCCATTTTTTAAAGCTAGCCATCTATCCATTAGCAAATTTGTTTAATCTAGCTTATCTTTCATTTAAAATGGATTACTCTTTGAGTTGTTATTTCATTCATTCATTCTTTTACAATTGTGGAAAAAAGTATTTCTTGTCCACCTTATTAAAAGGATAAGTGTCTGTCCAGTTGCTATGTCATCTGTCATTCCAACAGATGGCACATCACAAACATTAACACTGCTTCCCATATCAAATGAAATATAACAGAGACATATGCATTGCTTTTGTCATGCCATCAGATGCCTCATCACAAACATTTATAGTAAAGCCTTTCATTACTTCAAATGTTTCTAAAGAACCATCTGTTGAAATGCATTTTAATACTACATGCAATCCAAAAAACATTCCAATACATAGGACACTGCAAACGTTAATGCTGAGGTCAACATTAATTTCTTGCAATCAATCTTTTTGGCATCAGCTACTCCCGTTGTCCCTAAATTATTCATTTCCCTCAGCACTGTACATTTTTTTGTTTTCTTAATTTCTGGAGCAAACTCATCACAATCAATATGATCCATTCTTCGGGAATCATTTTTATTCTTTCACATGGGATCTCACTGAGAGAGTCACTCACACACCTGACATACTGTAAAGAGAGCAGTGCTTGTTTGCACAGGTGAAGTGTGCCTCACCAAGGGTAAGAAATCTGCTGACTTCCTACAAACTGCTGCTCCGACTATGCTATCAGAGATGAGAGAACATTAAAGTGTCTGCAAAGAATCTAAAAGGTGATGTTTCTCACAATTCAATGCTCATTGCCTTCATTTCTAAATTCAGAAATTCCACAAGAAATTATCAAATCCAAGCAGTGACTGTTTCAATGATTTATATACTGCTTAGAAAATGGCCTTATTTTTTCCTAAAGTCAATATTATGAAGCCCCAAAAGACGATATGCCACGTAGTTAGAAATAGGATTTGTCAGAGGTGCTCTCGTGGAAACCACCCCGAATTTAAAGAAAGAGATGGCACAGTGGTAAGCTCCTGACTGCTGGGTTTGAATCCTCCAACTTTTTGCTGCTTTATAGTGACAATGTTCAAATATTTTATTACTGTATATGAATATGTTTTGAGATGATGTTTACTTTACTTAATGTTTTTTGTCCTCTTTTGCTTTCATCTCACAAAATTTTCCAATGCAAATATCTGCTTTTATTCCGACATTCTTTACTAGACAGCCATAGCAAAACGGGCTACACAATATACACCTAATTCTTTGTCTCAGTCAATTATCTAAAATATGGGCTTCCACAGTGTTAGCACCTAATTTTCCATGCAGTTATTCCAAGGACACCTTACAGCACTCTGCAGAATGGGGAGGGGCTTGATGTTTGAGGCGGGGCTGAATGTTGGTAACGGTCACTGCCAATGTCAGCTTTTTGTACACTGCAAAAAATTAAATCTAAGCAAGTGGAAAAAGCATTTATATCATGACATTAAATCGGGTTTTCCTTATTGTAAGAATTATTGACTTATCAAAAAATTTGTATTTACAGTTATTTAGCTTCCTTTAAGAAATTTTGTCAAGTCAATTTTGCTTACCCCATCAGCAGATTTGCTTGCTAAATACAAGCAAAACAACTCCCACCTAAAGTTTTGTCTGCTTTTTGCATTGTACGGCTGGTGCTATTGAGTTCAGACTCTGATCTCATGAAACCCAGTGAGGTGAACATGTGCATTCACATGCTGTAATTTATTCACTTTGTCACGTGTGTTGCTCACACATTTTCTCACATTATCCTGGACATCTCGGCTCCAAAATAGATAGTGAACTAGTGGGAAAATCCTAAGAAAAAACAAAAGGCCACTTCCATTGAATGTGAAAGTACAGGGTGGCGCACGAAAAACCGGACCTTCTCCGACTCCAATGTCGACGTACGTTTCTTAGCCCATACACGAAACGAAAGAAAATGAAAAATCTGTGCTGACTGGTTAGAGGAGGTGCTGGAAATGGTTTCCTTGTGCATCAATACACTTTTCTGATCACCGGATAATATTGTCATAGACACAACGCAGCTCACCCACTTCAATTTTTCCAGCTTCTCTCCGAATATTGTCCTTCAGTTCCTCTAATGTCTTTGGATTATTGACACACACTTTTCCCTTCAAATTGCTCCACAGGTAAAACTGATGATCTTGTTGGCCACAAACCTTTGCTGACAGTTTGTTCCTCTGTGAAAACGTTGTGAATTTGAGAAAGTGACTCACGAGAAGTGTGACATGCCGCTCTATCCTGTTGAAAGACGGTGTATCCACTGGCTCACAGTTTCCTTACTAATGCACAGTTGGGGCTGCTGACCCCGTCGCGACAACGAGGCTCTGCAATCGCGACGGCACCTGCCTATATAATAGCTTGAGCCAGCTGGTCAGAGTCGGTTCGGTTTTTTGTGCGCCACCCTTTAGAAGTGATAAATCCAGGTAAAGTGCTTTATTATACATCACAAGTGCAAAGCTTTAGAAGAGTTTGTTTTAATGATTAATGTCACTAATAAGCTAATTCTACCAATTGATATTATTGGAACAAAAGGGGAATAATTTTGGGCCCAGTTAAACATTTAAAATCATTTTAAGTCAATCTGAATTAGGTGCTGGCATTTTAAAAATGTAGTTTATGAAAGGGATTTCAGGAATGGATTATCTCCTTTTCAAAGTGAGGGAAGCCTGAATGCCTTTGTTATTAGCACATGCTCCACTGTTACGAGGACAGTGTAATAATATTATGACAAAAATACAGTATGTATTTAGAAACAAAAATCTACTGTATTTAATACAGTATAAATAAAATCTCAGGACTTGGCAAGTCAGCTAGTCTAGGGGGATACAGGTAGGCTGTGATTAAAGGCCTCTAAAAGGCTGGCATAGCCTGGAATTGAAGGGACAGATAGACTTTTTTCTTGCATTGGGAACCGTCAAAAATGGATGATTTCACAGACAGACTATAAACCCTTCTCCCACCAGAAGGAAAACCTTGGAAAGAATGGGGGCTATGATTGGAGGACTGAGTAGTAACTGAAAAGGATTGGTATGGAGTAGGGAGTAGGCCTGCTCTAAGATAAGCGTTAACAAGGAAGCTTAGTCCCTTTACCATTCTTCATTGTGAGGAGAGGCCTTGCCATCGATTACTCCATTTTAAGATCATATGGGAGCAAAGACCAAGAAAGAGCCACCTGGTAGTCTACGTAAAAAGAAATGATTATTTCCCAGATTGTATTAATATTATTTTGACAACACTCACATTTGAATTCTGCTTATATTACAAACATATTATCTATAATACATGAATACAATTGTAACTTTTTTCACTTCTACCTGTTCTGGCACTCTTAAGTAGTTCCCTGATTTTACAATAAAGTTCTATCGAATATAATCAGCCGATGTAAAAGGAAAGGGAAGTGCTGAACTACAGTACCTGCCAATGTGGTAAGAGAATGGGATGTGAGGCATTCTGTTAAGGTCTGTGTAATAAAGATTGCAAAGGGGATAATGGAATCACGTCGAACTGTTCTATGACAAAAACACCACTACATTAGGATGCAATCATGAAGATGTCAGCTCCGGCTGAATGTCACTACTTCAGGTTGCAGTTACTGAGCTTGTACTTTAGATATTGTAATACAACTGCTTGGATAGGCTCCCTCTCCACCGGGAATAGGCCTAAGCAGGTTCAAAAATGGATGGCTTCACAGACAGTGTGGACGAAAGTCAAGAACAACAGAAGGCCAACACCAATAAACAGTAAAAAACAATTTCTTTTATTCTTGGCGGCAGAGGCTGCAGCACCTCACAGCTCAGTTTGTCATAGGCAGCCTAGCCTGCAAGCAGGAAGTCTATCTTCCGTTATACTCAAATTCGTTGACAAGAAGAAAAAAAAAGAAACGTGGCAGTTCATTTTAAGGTCACATAGAGTTTGCAAGTAGCTTAAGATGGCACATTAGATCAATACAAGAGAAGTACATGGTAGTCTTTAGATAAGAGGAACTGTCTGCATATCCAAAATTCCAGGTTCCCTATTCAACTTAGGCTATGCAATTTAGCTATGGCTAGTTTTACAGAGACAGCACTTTGCAAAACATGTACTTCCTATTCTTCTGCACCATCAGGGTTACAACACTTCAACGGCTATGTGGCAGTAACAATTTAAGAATCTTTTTTCAGCTTATAAAAGGACTTTCAAAATACCCGTGCTTCGCAGCGGCGAAGTACTGCCTTAAAATTTTTATTAAGAAGAAAAGTAAGCCTTTTTAAACTGAGGAAAAATATACCAATAATTATTTGTTAAGGATCTCTTTGTATGCCACGATGTCAGTTCGGCCCTCCAGTTGTAACATGACCAAGCTGTGTGCTGAGCTTACTCTTGAGCATGCAATGTGCAGTTGGCCATGTGAAAAGCAATCTTGCCTCAAATCTCACAGCTTGGATTGTTGCTGCCATAATCAGTTTGAGTTTTATGGTTTGTTTCACTTACGTTAGTATTTGCAGAACTTGTTGTGTTGAAGTGACATTCGGCATCTGTCAAGCATTGTAAGCATACAACCGGTTTCATCGATAACTTCGCATCCAGCTTTTGAGAGTTTAAACATTCATAAACATCAAAGTGTCCACTACTGAAATCGTCACCTGTCAATCTAAGATGTTTAAGAGGCATTGGCGGTTGTCGAAAGTTGTAAAATGTTTGGCCATTTTGGTACACTTGAAAGCGACAACCGAACAATTCAGCGGCAGCCATTAAATCACATGCAGAACTATAGGTGAAGGGCTTAAGCATTTCACTCTTCTAGTGCTCCTGTGTAGTATAATTATCTCCTGTACCGTCATCAGTCCACACCTTGAACCTGTCCCAGTAGTCAATACATAAGACACAATGTTCCTCCGGATATCAAGAGTGAGCCTGATATGGCCGTGCAATATGTAACACAGAGAATGGAAAGGCAGGTGCCATCTCTGGGCATGGAAACCACTCGGTAAGTGACAGTTCTTTGATCGATGGTGATCACCTCGATAGACATGTTAATGGGGGTACGGTTGGAACGATAAAGGAAATGGGTACCTGAAAAATGTAAACTAAGTCTAAAATACCTATACAATAACTATAATAGTAATAAACGAACAATAAAACAGTGGCGAAGCCGTGGATTAAATAAAAAGGCTGCAGTTATCAGCAGGGAGACGTGAATACCATAGCGAAGCAAGGAAGGGAATGAAGAGCCTGGAGCGATGGACGGCCTTATATAGGTAGGCAGCCAACAATGTGGGAGGCATTGGGAAGGGGGACCCAACGCCGCCTCACACAGCGACCAAGCTGAAGGCTATGGACGTATATATGTATGTAAGTAGGATTCAGTTAGCATTGGGAAGCTGTGTACCAAATTTCTTGAAAATGGGCCCATTGGTAACAAAGATCGTTGGAAAGTTCAATATGGCAGTCAACAGTGGTGTGATATCACTTAAATAAGTAAGTACATCGGTTTCGGTTAGCGCTGGGAAGCCGCCTATCAAATTTCATGAAGATGGGGACATAAATAAGAAAGTTCAACATGGCGGACGTTGTCGACCATTATGACCATTACGTGTAGAATTTCAAAATGAAACCCGCTTAACTTTTGTAAGTAAGCTGTAAGGAATGAGCCTGCCAAATTTCAGCCTTTTACCTACATGGGAAGTTGGAGAATTTGTGATGAGTGAGTGAGTGAGTCAGTGAGGGCTTTGCCTTTTATTAGTATAGATTAATGTTATACTGTCGGTTAATGCACAGCATATAATAATTGATTATACAATATCAAAAGCTACCTTAAAAGTTAGTGTAGTACATTTGTCTTACAAGAATACACTCTTACAGCTTAGTGTCTGTATTGGGTTACAATTTGTTTGGTTAGCGTAACACATCCTTATTTAATGCATAAGTGACACGCTTCTTATAGTTCTATTAGTATCATACTTTTGTTATTTTGAAAGGCTGAAGCATCTTAATTCTAAATGTTCTTTCTCAACAGCTAATATTCACAGAGACTTGGAAGGTACATTGAAGCAAGATGGACCAGCCCTGAATTGTTTGTGCGGTGGTCACAGCTCTGGTTCCTGGCTTTGTTAATGTCACCCAATCCCTTTCTTTTCAGAATCTTTTGATAAATACAATAACATTAGTATGACCACCACTTCTGTGGAAAAATACAACACTTCACATGCTGTGTTTTAAAACGCCTTATGAACGTTTTTACTTCATCATTTGTTGAAAAGAACAACAACACCTGCTTGAACAGGCAAGCATATGGGAGCCCTACCTGCTGTGAAAATAAACAGGTGTGGGAGATTAAAAGTTATTATTATGTACTGTGACAGGGTTTGTCTTGTGCTGCCTGTTTACCATCGGTCATTTACTTAAATTAAATCAAGAAACATCACCACGTTTATTTTTAAGCAATATTTCTACTCTTTGAAAAACACACACACACAAATTAAGTAATAGAAAAGGACTGTGGGCAACTGAAGAATGAGCTGCAAGAATATTTGGTAAACCACAAAATTTATATCTATAGAACTTGTTCAATAACAGTTGAATCTATTGTCTTGTTGTTTTGGATATTTTCTTTATTTTCTCGATGTAGGTTTGTCTGGCTGTCAATCTTCCATTGTGTTTCAGAATCTAAGATGAAGCCATATAGGGATGGGGTGTGGCTATGCAAAGCAGAGGGCAGGGCCTCATTAATCTGCCAACAATCATTTCCTTCCATGAAAGGCAAGCTGGACGTATCATGAGACTGTCAGCTTTTCTGATTCTGCTGACCTCACTAGTCAAACTTTCTGGTTGTACTGTTTATTTTGTCTGTGATATTTCAAAATGCCTTTTAGCATTTTTTGTACATCTGCTGTTTTTTATTTATAAATATAATATTATGGATGTTTTTTTAGACAGGGAACGGTTACTAGTAGCAAAGTAAGGTTCATGTTAGAGGTCTGTGTTAGGATCTCTACATATAATTTATTTTATTTGTACAGTTTAATTTACATGTGATTGGGCATGTAAGTGGCTGTGCTCTCTGCAGGATTGCTTCCCATCTGGGCTGGCTTGCTCCAGAGTCTTGCTGAGACAGGATCTACAATGCAGATCTGATCTCTACAGCTTCAAGAAACCACCCACTGTAGGCACCTACGCCCCAGTCACCACTATCAAAGCCCTGCCTCTTACAGTGGGGACCATATAAATCCAAAAGCTCCCAGAATAAATATGGCACGACAGTCTGAGGATAGCGGTCCTGCATAACAGAGCTCCAAGACCAGGACCTGCTAGAGCGAGCTGAAACTTCAGATAAGCTAAAGAGACTCAGAAGGTATTTAATACCATGCTTTCTATTGTGCCTCCACATACTCATTTTTTTTTTTTTGGACTATCGCATTAGACATGATGGCTCGTTTGGAACCCCAGCTTTTCTTTGGGACCCATTTGTCTCCTGTGCCCTTTAATCAATCAATCAATCTATCTATCTATATACAAGGCAAGTCAAAATTATGCTAACATTTGAATGGCGGAAACAATTTACAGTATTCACAAAACATACTTCATATGTGCAAGATGATTTACAGGAATGTCTCAACTTGTTTGCCATCATGTTCAACACATGTACGATATGTGGCACATAAATTGTCCACAAAAAGTGTATATAAGCTTATACATAGCAGTACCTTTAGTGTTAACATAATTTTGACTCACCCTGTATTATACACTATGTATTTACATACATACTGTATATATATATATATATATATATATATATATATATATATATATATGGCATCCACACACATTCTAAAGAACCAGCACCCCCTGATGGCCTCACAATAATAATGATATAACTGTACTTGACTCTTTAAAAAGTTGGGGTGGTATGGAAAATGCAAATAAAAAAATTTGTAGTGATTCTTAAATTGACTTTGACTTTTATTTCATTGCAGACAGTATGAACTGAAGATATTTCATGTTTTGTTAATATACATCCATTGCAGCATTTCAGGCCTGTAACACACTTCTGATTTGAGGTTAGTCTATTATATATTGTGGCATATGGCTGGGGCCTTACCCGGCTGGGGCGCCTTTACTCTGGAAGGACCTGGGGCCTCATGTATAACGCCGTGCGTAGAACTCGCACTATAACATGACGTAAGCACAAAAGCCGAAATGTGCTTACGCACAGGAAAATCCAGATGCAGGAATCTGTGCGTACTCCAACTTCCATGTTCTTCCGCTACATAAATCCCGATCAGCATGAAAACTAATGCTCGTGCACGCGCTTTATGTAACGCCCCAACTCCTCCCAGAATTACGCCTCTTTTAATACGCAAATCAATATAAATCACCCTTAAGCTCAGCCTTCTGTGAAAAGACAATGGGAAAAGCACGGGGGAAAATATAACGATTTCAGCGAATACCAAGTGGAGGCAAAGGAAAAATATACTATTTGTTCAAATAAACCGTGGTATAATCAACAAAAGGAAGTTGATCGAGTGACATAGCGTGTTGGAGAAACTTGAAAGCTCAGATATCAGTCGCCGTGAAAAGGTGAGTCGTAGCCTACCGTCTGAGTGTCATATGAAAGCTTTTTAGGGTACAGAGGAAAAAAAAGGTACAGTGGGGAAAAATAGCACGAAATGTCAACTTTAATCTCAAAATTTCCACTTTAATCACGTAGTTTATTTTGTCATTAAAGTAGAACATCATAAACGTCATGTTAAAATCATTTACTTAACCAGTTTCTCAAATCACACCGTAATTAAAGTAGCACGTTAAATGCTTTGTTTTGTATTTGATCTTCTATGTGCTCTATTTATTGCAGCAGTATCAGGGGCGGCTCTAGGTTTGTGGTGGCACTGGGCAGAAAAAGAATCGGTGGCTCCTTCGCCCGCCAATGTCAGTAAGGTAGATTATGCACGGCGGATGGCCACGTCCGTTGCAGACACTAGCCGCCTCGTGCTCATGACACAAGCATTTAACTTTTGTTGAAATTTGTCGCTGCGTTTTTAGCTGTGTCGTTATTTTCTTTTTCTGTTTTATATTCAATATATATTGGCGTAGCCGCCCATGCAGTTCTTGCTTTTCTTTCTCCAAGTAACCGATCACCATACAATCAGCTCTGTAATAGATGTTAAGCCATCTGTAAACTTAGAGCGCTGATTCTTTAAAAAGTTTAAGGAACATTGAAATATCTTCGTAGTACATGTTTAATTATTCTATCCTTCACGACACTCCCGGTGAAGAATATAGATTATTTAAATGAAGTTAAAGTTTTACCTGTATAATATAATAAATATATTTTGCTGCATTTCATCTTAAAATTATATTGTCATCATATGTAAATACGCACTTTATAAAGTGGCTCAGGTTGTGCAATATTATAACTGTAGTACAAGTTTACAGTGGGGTAATTGTACTTATAAGTACAAACAGTTCTACAAGGAGCAGTGATTGAGTGCGTTTATAGTTCTTGGGATGAAACTGTTTCTGAACCGCGAGGTCCGTACAGGAAAGGCTTTAAAACGTTTTGCCGTGGCTGAGGTAGTGTGTGCCTGATGCTGTATACCGATAATTCTCTTTCCGATCAGCTGCACTTTTCCACGGTACCACATGCCTTGTGGTACGCAAGTTCTCCGCTCGGTTTTGCAGACTGGTGGCACCCAGCATCAAAGCAGTGGTACTGTTCCTGTGTGGTTACACCTTATTTTCCTGACATGGCTTTATAAATACACTGAAACTAACCGCATATTATTAGTGCAATGCATCTGATTGTAATTAACTTGTAACAATATAATGGTCCAGGGAATAGCCATAGTATTCCAAATACCATAACTGCTTTAGCGTTGTTACTCTAACTGCATCTTCTTCTTCTTTCAGCTGCTCCCGTTAGGAGTTGACACAGCGGATCATCTTTTTCCATATTACTCTCACTGCACCACTCGGAGTATTTATATCACTGTATCTTCAAACTGTACGTTTTGAAGAATCGGCGCTCTAAGCTTACAGATGGCTTAACGTCTATTACAGAGTTGATTGTGTGGGGATCGTTTACTTGGAGAAAGAAAAGCAAGGACTGCAGGGGCAGCCATGCCAATATATATTGAATATAAAACAGAAAGAGAAAATAACGACACAGCTAAAAACGCAGCGGCAAATTTCGACAAAAGTTAATCGCTTGTGTCATGAGCACGAGGCGGCTATGCAGTGTCTGCAATGGATGTAGCCATCCACCGTGCATAAGATACCATATTGACATTGGACTTTCTCTATTGGACATAGAGCCGCCCCTGAGTACTGCTGCAATAAATAATTTCATCGAAGGTTGCACACAATCAGTGAGCCGTGAAACCCATGTTTAATAACATGCTTTAACTATCATCATGAAAATAATATCACGTATACATCTCAGTATTTTAGTTATTCAGAGAGCTGTAATATCACGAATGTAATGGATTCTGTGTCCAGTTGGAGGAAGAGAGCCGGTTTAAGAAGCAAGTAGTGATTCACACACATAGATCACATAGAAGATCAAATACAAAACAAAGCATTTAACGTGTTATACTTTAATTCTGATGTGATTTGAGAAACTGGTTAATTAAACGATTTTAAGATGAAGTTTATGATGTTCTATTTTAATGACAAAATAAACTACGTGATTAAAGTGGAAATGTCGAGATTGAAGTTGACATTTCGTGCTTTTTCACCACTGTGTGCCTTTTTTTCTCTGTACCCTAATAAGCTTTCATATGACACTCAGACAGTGGGCTACAACTCGCCTTTTCACGGCGACTTTGATTTGTGACTTCTTTTTTATTTCCAGCACTGTGTGACTTTGTGAACGTGAGCTTTCAAGTTTCTGAAACACGCTATGTCACTCGATCAACTTCCTTTTGTTGATTATACCACCGTTTATTTGAACAAATAGTATGTTTTTCCTTTGCCTCCACTTGGTATTCGCTGAAATTCTTATATTTTCCCCCGTGCTTTTCTCATTGTCTTTTCACAGAAGGCTGCGCTTAAGGGCGATTTATATTGATTTGCATATTCAAAGAGGTGTAATTCGGGGAGGAGTTGGGGCGTTACATAAAGCGCGTGCACGAGCGTTACTTTTCACGCTAATCGGGATTTATGTAGCGGAAAAACGTGGAAGCTGGAGTACGCACAGATTCTCTGCATCTGGATTTTTCTGTGCGTAAGCACATTTCGGCTTTTGTCCTTACGCCATGTTATAGTGCGAGTTCTACGCACGGAGTTATACATGAGGCCCTGATCCTTGGTGCCTTACTGCTGTTAAATCCTTCTATACTAAGCTCTTCATCTCACTCTGTCTCATTCCCTTTATCAATATGCAGTACCCCACAAGTGTAGAATCATCTGAAAATTTCTGACAGTGACATAACCTGGTATTATATGAGGGACGTTCAAAACATTTCCACACTTTTATATTTTCGTTGGAAATGGTGAAGGCGGGAGGAGTGGTGATTGGTCATGTCTAAGAGTGTCATGTGACTGTCTGTCTGGCAAGCTGGCTGCCCTTGCCGTTTAGTATAAGAGTTGTCACCCAGTGGTGAAGATGGCTGCGAAACTTATAAATTGCATCAAAGAGGAACAGCTTTCTGTCTTACGCTTTTTGTGGGCAGAAGGTGTGTCAGGAGCACCAATTCATGTGTGCTTAGTATGGGAATCAAGTTCTCTCTCATAGAGTCGTCTATGAGTGGATTGAAATGGTCGCAATAGTGTGACGGTCACAGAGTGCTCCGGACGTCCAGCTACAGCCACGACCACGTGGAATGATGTGAAAGCAGTGTTTCAGTGGCTATGCGCTCAACCAAAAACATTTTTTGCTGATGGTATTAAAAAATTGGTACGATGCTGGGAAAATTACATCGCAAAGGAAGGTGACTATGTAAAAAAGCGATGCAATTTGTTTTTGAAATTCTTAATAAATACAGTTAAAAAAACTCTGGAAACTTTTTGAACATCCCTTGTATTTACCGTCTGAGGTGTACAGAGAGAAGAAAAAAGGAAACAGGCCTGTTCCTTGTGGTTCTCCATTGTTGCTCATATCTATACAGTAATCCCTCCTCGATCGCGGGGGTTGCGTTCCAGACCCCCGATAGGTGAAAATCCTCGAAGTAGAAACCATATGTTTGTATGGTTATTTTTATATATTTTAAGCCCTTATAAACTTTTCCACCCTGTTAACATTATTAGAGCCCTCTAGACATGAAATAACACCCTTTAGTCAAACGTTTAAACTGTGCTCCATTACAAGACAGAGATGACAGTTCTTTCTCACAATTAAAAGAAAGCAAACATATCTTATCTTCAAAGGAGCGCCGTCAGGAGCAGAGAATGTCAGAGAGAGCGCTTGCTAAGAAAAGCAAACAATCAAAAAATCAATGCGTACTTTTAAGTATACAGAAGCACCGCGATAAAGCAGCATTTTGTAGAGGAGCGTCCGTGTCCTCTGTGCAAACAGCCCCTCTGCTCACACCCCCTCCGTCTGGCAGAGGGGCGGGAAGCATATCTTATAGCATTGAGGAGTTTTAGTTAATATGTAATACATGCTCTGATTGGGTAGCTCCTAAGCCAACCGCCAATAGTATCCCTTGTATGAAATCAACTGGGCAATCAAACTGAGGAAGCATGTAACCTAAATTAAAAGACCCATTGTCCAGAAAGCGAACCAGCGAAAAATCCGTGATATATATTTAGATGTGCTTACATTTAAAATCCTCGATAGAGTGAAGCCGCGAAAGTCGAAGCGCGATATAGCGAGAGATTACTGTATTAGAAATGGAGTCCACGAGTCTTACAAACTGGGGTCTGCCTGACAGATAGCCCATTATCCAGGACACCAGAGGCTCATCCACCTGTGTATCTCTTAACTTACCTATTCACAGGGGTGGCTAAACGATATTGAAGACAATGGAGAAAATCACAAAACATAATTCTTAGAGTGTCCAGACTTGTAGAGCAGACAGATAATTTCATCCTCCACTCATCCTCCTCGCACTGCAGTGGGTCCAGGTGGTCTACCACAACTTATATAGTCCAGGATCAGCCTCTCAAAGGCCTTCATGATGTAAGATGTTAATGCCACTTGTTAAGTGTAGAGACTCCTTAGCCTTCTTTGGAACAGGAACAACGCAGAATATTTCCAACAACAGTGGCACTTTCTGGAACCTAAGTGACAGACTGATCAGGTAATAGAAGACACCAAAAAAATTGATCAACACTGGTCTTAAGAAGATTGAGTGAGATTGAAAGGCGGATCGGTGCGACATCCGCAGTGATGCGGGCTCTGCATCTGTCTGTCGTGGTGAAAAAGGAGCTGAACCGTAAGGCAAAGCTCTCAATTTACCAGTCGATCTACGTTCCTACCCTCACCTATGGTCATGAGCTATGGGTAGTGACCGAAAGAACGAGATCGCGAATACAAGCGGCTGAAATGAGTTTCCTTCGCAGGGTGTCTGGGCTTTCCCTTAAGGATAGGGTGAGGAGCTCAGTCATCCGGGAGGGGCTCAGAGTAGAGCCGCTGCTCCTCCGCATCGAAAGGAGTCAGATGAGGTGGCTCAGGCATCTGATCAGGATGCCTCCTGGACGCCTCCCTGGTGAGGTGTTCCGGGCACGTCCAACCAGGAGGAGGCCCCGGGGAAGACCCAGGACACGCTGGAGGGACTATGTCTCCCGGCTGGCCTGGGAACGCCTTGGGATTCTCCCGGAATAGCTGGAAGAAGTGGCCGGGGAGAGGGAAGTCTGGGCTTCCCTACTTAAGCTGCTACACCCGCGACCCGACCTTGGATAAGCGGAAGAGGATGGATAGATGGATGGATGGTCTTAAGAACATGAAGACTGGCTTCATCTGCTTTTCCTGTGTGTAGCTTTCTCAGTTGCAGACAACACACCCACTGATCATCAAAGGTGAACTCATCACTGGCCATTCCATTTGAAGTGCTAGTAGTTGTTCATGTAGAAGAGATGGTGTGTGGGGACTGGTCATTGGAAGAAGGTGGCAGTGGGTTGGTTCAGGGTGTTCACTTTGTCCATATTCCCTTCCATCACTTGAGCTCTGGATTGCTTTTTATTCAATTGTGCTACCGACATGGTGCATACACAGGCAGGTGACAGATACAAAAATAACATTCACAAACCTGCTAAATCCAATTCTTGAACACATTTTTTTCTTTTCACGTGAACCTTTATTTTGACAGTGTTTAACTGACATGAAACATAGAGATATATACAAGGAATTGAATACAACACAGATGAAGATAACGAGAATAATAAAATGTACAACTTCCCATTTTGACCATTTTGTAAGAATGATGACACCATAAAAACATCTCCCTCGATGCAATGATTTTATTATATTTTTTATTTTTTTGCATATGCTTAACAGATTTCAATTGACAAGGCCCAGAATGCACATTTGTGATTTCCCAAGTCAAAGCAGCTATCAGCATTAAGGCAAAGCCCTCAAGTGCTTCACAAAACATGACAATTTACTTTGCAGAAGATGTCTGAAGATTACTAGAAATAGATCTAGCAGGGGAAAGGGGGTGGGGGTGGCCTTATTTTTGCCCTAAACGCACTTTTGCAAAGAACTCAACTGTCTTCAGCAGCTCTCTTATATGTCTCAGCTTGTAAGCTCCTCATCTGCCTGCCTCTGAGACATGACACCCGGGAGACTGCTTGCTTTATACGCCCGGCTGCTTGAGGCAGAGCCTGTCAGACATTTGCACGATACAATAAGGTTGTGAAGTGTGTGCATGTCACCAGCATCCGACTGACCCAGTAGAGAAAGTAACTCCCAAACATGCTGTCAGTTCTGACATATGTGAAAGTCCCTAACACCTTTGCAGGTGGTGTATTTTCTTACTTAGACATCAAACAGATGGAGGGTAACTGGCCCGTTCTGGCAAAATGACACCTATTGAGTTGTGTCACTTTGGTTCACAAAGAGTGAAGACTTCATGCAGCACCAATGGAAGGAAAAATGTTACAGAAAGTGTTATGCTTAGATTTTACATCAAAAAGCAAAACAAAATATAACTTTTTTAGTGAAAATGTAAAAAATGTTTTACATAGACCGTGGGGAGCCACTTCAGCCACCATCAATGTGCAGGATCCACTTTAATGATGCAATGGCAACCATTTATGTGCCGCTACGGTCACCACACATTAGCCATTCAGGCAGTGATACAGATAGTTAGCTTATGAGGGACAGAGGATAATTAGTGGGCCAGAATGACCAAGACATGGTGGGCAATTTAGCCAGCACATTGAAACACACCTTGCTCTACTTAAAAGATGCCCAGGAATTTCTGATGACCACAGAGAATTAGGGCTTCAGTTTTATGTCTTATCTGAAGGACAGTATGTCATTGTCACATAGGCTAAGCACCCATTTATGGGCTCATCCTAATAAGGAAACCATACTTGACTCTTAAAAAAACAAGCCATGTTACAGTATCCAAATAGGTTTGTTTCCACTGAAATAGATATATAGAGTTATGTGAAAAGTAATAATACCCCATAGAATGTTTTTTCTTTTTATCATAAGTGAACATACATAAGCAATCTTTATAGATACAAGTGGTGTAGCTGGAAAAAAAAACAAAACATTTGAGATTGCAATTTATTTATCCATCCATTATCCAACCCGCTATATCCTAACTACAGGGTCATGGGCGTCTGCTGGAGCCAATCCCAGCCAACACAGGGAGCAATGCAGGAAACAAACCCTGGGCAGGGTGCCAGCCCACCGCAGGGCGCACACACTGGGGACAATTTAGAATCACCAATGTACCTAACCTGCATGCCTTTGGACTGTGGGAAGAAACCCACGCAGACACAGGGAGAACATGCAAACTCCACAGAGGGAGGACCCGGGAAGCGAACCTGAGTCCCCTAACTGCGAGGCCGCTACGCTACCCACTGCACCGCCATGCCGCCCAATTTATTTATTCAAGATAAATACGCTCTTTCCATCTGTGGAAAAAGTAAGTCCACAGTGGCCGACTAAGGTAATGCAGGCCACATAGAGAAATGTTAGTGCATCAATCCAGTCCTCCCCTTTTAATTCAGTCAAAGAATATATAACAAAAAGAGGTGCTATGCATGCCAAAACAAACAAGAAAAGAAAAGGCCAAAATTAGAAAAGCTGTTTGGCTAGAATAATGAGATTAGTTTTCTCTTCTTTCAAGTTATACAGAGAGCTCTGTCCATCAGCTCCGGCAGCTTCTGGCGTTATAGGCAGGAAATAAGAAGGGGCGGAGTCAATTGCCCTCACTGGGCGTCTTCTCTGTACTGCAGAAGAAAGAAAAGAGAAGGTGGTTAGCGCGAGCGTCCCCTCTTGACCAGGATGGTAGTACCTGCTTCAGATGAGCCTGGTGGGTGATCCATAGAGGTGCATGCATGACACCACCCTTGGCTCTGATAGCTGGCATTGCCCGTTCAAGCAGGTATTTAATGGAACTGTCCAGCACTCTCTGATGTTAACTGGGAGAAATTTTTTTTCCTCTTTCTCCATGCAGAATCCTTTCAGGCATGCAAAGTTTGAGGGGGGTCTTGTGTGCACAGCCCATTTTAGACCCCCACACAGCATCACAGTGGGCTTTGATGTGCCCATCCCGGAACGCTCCATTTCTCTCTTTTCATCTATTCACTGGTGATTTACTGGTATGTTTAGGGTCATCGTCATACTGCAAGGCCCACTTTTGGCTGAGCTTCATCTGAGTGTCAATTTTCAAAACAAAGATACATGTGAATATTGTAAGTGATCTGTGTAACTTTCATGCATTATTATTTTAAAAATGACTTCATAAATAATTTAACCTAGTACACATGCTAAATCACATAATCCAATATACTGTATAATGGATGTACAATTCTTCATTTAATTCTGTACTGTATTTTTAGTCCTGCTAAATTTTAACTGTTAATAGATGAGTGAAAAAGCACTTGACACTTTTGGAAGTGAGACTTGGGTTGGGATGAGTAATGATAACCTCCAAAAGACAGAAATGAATCCAACGGAACAGCTGCAGGTCATGTTCCAACTTTTCTACTACTTCATTAATGTAGAACTATATATACAGTAAGTATAAAGGGATTAAGTTTATCAAATCAAAAATCAAAAAACTGAAAAATTAAATAGGAACCATGATTTTATTTCCAGCATATTCCCTGGCCCATGATGTACAATTAGAGTCCCATTTCTGTTCTGCAATCTTTTCTTCTGTCTGAATAACATGCTGCAGTTTCTGTTTTGAAGGAGCAGATGTATTGCCATACCAGACTGTTATGGAGAAAGTGTGGATGCTTTCAATGACAGCTCGATAAAACGCTACCAGCACTGATTTATATGTGCAAATTAAAAAGAAACAAAAAACACAAGAGCGATCACTTAGTAATAAGTAACTTTCATTTCCATTCTAATTACTTGGTTGTAAAATATACTACCACCAGTCAGAAAAATAAAGGAAATGTGCATAGCAGAAATGTAAAAAAAAATCACACATTTTGTAATAGGAGCTGTGGTTTGCCCAGGGTGCCCCATAGAGACAAGTCACAGAGATGATCTAATAAGCGAGCCCTTAGTGCATTCCCTGCTGATGCTGTTTCAGTAAATGCTGGGGTGCGGCTCTCAGAATTCTGAAAAAGCAGATGCTCCGTCTAAGTTGTGATCATGAGTTTCTCTTGCTTTCTTTTCATGTCAGCAATGAGTGTGCCATTCAATCACATCAAAAGCAGGGTCGCCTTCCAGGATCAAAGCACATGGGGGTCCCCTTTAAAATATGTAAAAAAAAGCCCTCTGTTTCTTGCATTCTTTCATTTTGTCTACCCCCCAGAAGTCCTTGTCTCTAAGATTCCTAATACCACCCCTGCACAGACATCTTGATTCTGTTACTTAACTGCTTTTTGATGGTAACTTACGAAGGTCTGCAGTATAAAATCCTTATTGACGATGGCCTATTTATGCTTTGCTTCTGTTTACACCTTGATTCCAGATCAGGTTTCAGATTTATAAAATTTGTGTACCCACAAAAAGAGGCTCATGAGTAGCTTTCCACACAAACATTGGGATTTATAAGAAACTTTACGGGAGAACGTTTGTGTACTGATAGCAACTCTGACCCATCCTTGTGCGACATTTTGGAGAAACTGGGAAATGACAACACCCTTGATCAAGAAGGGAAATGCAGCCAACAACAACAACATTTATTTATATAGCACATTTTCATACAAACAGTAGCTCAAAGTGCTTTACATATTAAAGAATAGAAAAATGAAAGACACAATTTATAAAATAAAATAAATCAACATTAATTAACATCGAATAAGAGTAAGGTTCAATGGCCAGGGGGGACAGAAAAAACAAAAAAAAAAAAACTCCAGACAGCTGGAGAGGAAAAAATAAAATCTGTAGGGATTCCAGACCATGAGACCGCCCAGTCCCCTCTGGGCATTCTACCTAACATAAATGAAACAGTCCTCTTTGGATTTAGGGTTCTCACGGAAGGGCTTGATGATGATGATGGTCACGTAGACTTCTGCCTTTTAATCCGTCCATCATTGTTGGAGCATCATGAAGCTTTGAGTAAAAGAAACCAGAAAAAGAAACAGAAAAGAGAGTAGGGGTCAGTACGGATTTTAGAGCCACCATGAATAGTTATTAAGAGGAAATTGAACATATAGAGTATCAGGATTAAGTTAAATTAAGATTAAATTGAAGTTATAGAAAAGCCATGTTAAAGTAATGTGTTTTCAGCAGTGTTTTAAAGTGCTCTACTATATCAGCCTGGCGAATTCGTATTGGCAGGCTATTCCAGATTTTAGGTGCATAGCAGCAGAAGGCCGCCTCACCACTTCTTTTAAGCCAAACCACATAAACGATGACTCACGCATATAATAATTCATATCATCATATCTTTTTATTCATATCATATTATTATGATGCTCATTGATGTGACAAACATATTAAACCTCAAAAGTGATGAAAATGACATGCATACTGTATTTTAATTTTCTTGTAAGATGGCCAGTGCTGTGTATTTACGGTGAAGAACTTTCTGGGGTTTTTTTCAGGGATCTGGCCGACAGGTTGGCAATATCTCAGCCAAGCTTCATTCCATAATACCTGCTGTGCTACATCCAGTTTTTGCATGGTATGGCTGAACATTAATAAAACATGACATGTATTTGTCAACATAAAAAGGCAGTTTGCAGCAGTGTCTGGTTCCCCTAACATAATTGGAACAATTTACTTTAGTCACATTGCAATAAGGGCACCTAGCGAGAACTAAGCTGTTTTTCTTATTCCATAAGGAGCAACATTTCATTAACGCACAAGTCACCTGTGATGTCAAGATGAGACTGACAAACATTGTGGATTGGTAGCCTGTGTCAACCCATGATTCAATTATATTGAGGCAAAGTAGCTTTGGCAAATGACTTGCTGATGGCACTGCACACAATGGCTTGCTTGTTGTTAATGTGACTGGCTGAACTCTCAGTGTTGCATATGGCCTCAACTATTTCCTGTAACAGCAATCATGTTATTGGGTACTTGTTCAGATGCTGGCATCATATGCCTTTCCTACCCCCAAAATGCCAAGGAGAGGTAGCTTTCTGCTAAGCTAATTTAAATTATTATTTTTTCCATCATCAAGCAATACTCAATACCTCAGAAAGATAAAGCAAATGTATTATAAACAAAAAACTGACATATCACATCGGTACAAGTATTTGGACCCTTTACTAAGTATTTAGCTGAAGCCCCTTTTGCAGCAACTACAGCCTTCAGTCTTCTTGGGTATAAAGGGACAATTTTCGAACACCTGGATCAGGGTGTTTCCTGCTATTCTGTTGTGCAGATCCTCTCAAGCTCTTGTCAGGTTGGATGGACACCATCAGTAGACGGCTATTTTCAGGTTTCTCCTGAGATGTTCAAGTCCAAGCTCCGGCTGGGAACCTTCAAGGACATTCCAAGAGTTGTCCCTAAGCCACTCCTGTGTTGTCTTACTTTGAGCTAAGGGCCAGTGTCCTATAGGTAGGTAAACCTTTGGTCCAGTCTGAGGTCCATAGTACTCTGTAGCATGTTTTCATTAACGATATCTCTATACTTTCCTCTGTTCGGCTTTTTCTCGACCCTGAATAGTCTACCAGTCCCTTTTATTAAAGAAGAACCCGACAGTACAATATGATTCTGTCAATACCACTGAAATAGTATTGCATAAATGATTAGAGGTGCCTGATTTCCTTCAGACATGGTGCTCAGAACTAAGGCCAGAGAGTTCAATCTTGGTTACATTGGACCATTCAATCTTGTTTGTCATGGTATGAGAGCCCTCCAGGTGCTATATTGTAAACACTAAGTGGACTCTCATGTGTCTTCTACTGAGGAGAAAGGTTCTGTGTGGCTACTCTACCATAAATCTCAGATGGTTATCTTTCTGGAATTTCCTCTCATCTCCAATCAGGTTCTCTGGAGCTCAGCCAGAGTGAGCATTGGATTCTTGATCAGCTCTCATACCATGGCACTGCTCCCAAAGTTGCTTAGTTGGGCTGGGTGGCCAACTCTAGGAAGAATCGTTATTGTTCCAAGCTTGCTCCATTTAAGAGTTATGGAGACCACTGTGGTCTTGGGAACCTTCAATGCTGCAGGTTTTTGTTGCTTCCCCCAGATCTATCCATCGACACAACCCTGTCTCTAAGCTCAGCGGGTAATTTCTTGAACTCATGGCTTGGTTTTTGCTCTGATACACATTGCTAGTTCTAGGATTTTTAATTAGACAGGTGTGTGTGTTTCCTAATCATCTATAATCAACTGAGATGACCAGGTGGACTCCATACAACATGTGGAAACATCTCACATGATGATCAACAGAATGAGATCCACTTGAGCCAGATTTAAAACGTCATAGTAAAGCGTCATAGCATCAATGTGACATTTACATTTTTACAAATATGTCTAAAATTCTATTTTTGCTTTCCATTCTGGGGTATTGAGTATTTCTTGATGTGTCCAAAATGAATTTTATTATTAGACATGTCATTAACATAACAACATAAGCAAAATGTGAAGATGGAAAAGAAATATTCAACATTTTCTTTAGTAATATGTTTTTTACTTTCACTGAAGGTCATCAGTTGTAACCCTATGATCAGCAGCTTGTTTAGTGAGGTTCTACAACTTGCCAAACACAAGAGAGCTCATTAGATGTCCTTTTACTCAAAGAGGTCCAGGTAGAACAATGCCTGACCAGGCCGCCTTTAAAAGGGCCTTCAAGTAGAGCTTAGGCTACAGCCAGGCAAACACCACAGTCAGTCAGTGTTCTAAAGGTCCACATTACACAGAATGTCACCAGAAGCAAGGAAGAAGAACTGCACACCAGACTGGTGCTAATGTGAGATTATTTCAGATCTACCTCCTCTACCTTTGTTGACAGTGGCAGCAGAGATAACGACTGACAGGACAGTGACGGACAAATGCAATGTTGTAGGCCTTATTGAAAGTTGACCTGTCAGAGGCACTCTCCTCACACCTCCTACACTAGCTGGACAATGCCAAGACACATATAGTTGCCATGGTCACAACTGTCCAGAAGGATGAAAGCTGCTGGGCAGATGTTGCCAAACATGGTGTTCAGATATCTTCAACAGTTTGTCACTAATTTACAAACCTGCACCTTCTAACAAGCCACCCAAACTACCATATCTGATTGTTCTGTTTCAGTCTTCTAGACCTCTGAGTCCTTTTGATGCCAACCTTTTCTGTGTTATGTATACAAACCTTGTTAGACAATAACTTGTTTTTTAGTTTAGTGAATTCTCAAGGTTATGGCATGTTTATCGATCCATAAGAACATAAGAAATTTAACAAATGAGTGGCGGTCATTCAGTCCATCAAGTCTGTTTGTTTAGCTAATAGCTAAGCTGTCCCAATATCTCATTCCACTGGTCCAATGAGCGGTACACTGGTCATCACTCACTTGTCCAGTGAGAATGTGTTTGTCCTAAGATGGACTGATGCCTTCTCAGAGTTGGTTCCAAAATTGCCAAGACAAATGATGGGTCACCGTGACCCTGAACTGGTTAAGGTTAAGCTGGCAGTTGCTTGGATGGCTTCTTCAGATTATTAGAAGACTTGCTGCCCACATTATCCTGAATTAAGGTCCTGAAATCTCACCACAGTAGATCCATTGAAAAATAAATGCAGCTAGGCTGATTATAGGTGAAGTGCTGGAAATCACAGTGGGCAAGCTTTGGAACCAAAGGGGCACCTTAGTTACGCCTATCACAAAGTGCCTCTTTCCTGCCCTCACAGTGCATTGCTTTGTATTACAAGTGCACACCAGGCAAAGTAAACTGATTGAGCAATTTAGACTTGAGATAAACAGCAGTTTTACAGTTTAATTTTTGACCTTCTTTACCAAATATGCTATCGATGATTATGAATCTACTATTGCTTTCTCATATTGTCATCATACTTGCATGAAGTCACCTGTAAGTCAAAGTACTTGACCCACTCTAATCAAATGGCAAATATTTCCTTAAGCACATTTAAATTCCTGATCACACCGTCCACCTCTCCTTAGTTTGTCACAGTTGTTGGAGAACCTCTGCTTATTAAGTCAAATGAAAATAATCTTACCTAACAACACTGGCTTTCAAGTCTAAAAAAGTTTTATGCAGCAATAAAACAGAAGCATACAGTAGGAGGCATTGCCACCTCTGCTCCCTTAATATACTTAAAAATCAATATTAATTACTGAAATGTATAGCCTAGCATGGCCTGGCAAAAAGCTGCAGGTGACATCTGGAGAGGATCATTTGTTTCTGAGGCTTAATAGTGCTCATTTTTTAGAAGTTAATAAGAGTTCAAAGCACCATTATGAAGGGACTATACAAATTTGGGTGAATATGGAGTAGTTTAATTAGTTCAGAAGAAATTAAAAATTAGTTGGGTTACTTCTTACAGGAGCTGGTGTTCACTGCAGGATTTATTTTTACAAAGAAACCAATGTTAAGCTTTGAATAAAATGAAGATACCATTATTATTATTACAGTATTATTATTATTATTATTATTATTATTATTATTATTATTATTATTATTATTATTATTATTTATAACAGCAATTTGCCTGTGGTCACTGAGGTGTCTATGTCCCAACCAGGGACCTATGGTTTAACCTAGCACTTTGTCAAGAAAGCGAGCAGTTCCAATCAATGAGATCTTCTGCACTTCTTGGGCTGTGTGGTGTCCCTGCAGCTCCTGCACATTCTTGTTGAATTCATTCCTAATGGTGTCTTGACAGGCACAACTGTAATCTGGGTGCACCAAATTTGTTGATCTTGATCTCCAGATCTTTGTAGTTGCTCTGCTTTTCAGCTTCTTTGATTTTGATAGTGGTGTCATTTTGGACCGCTTCACTGCTTCTCCTTCATGGGCTTCCATATCAGGACAGTTAGCTAGAATGGTACGATCTGTTCACACTGCCATACCCCATATGGTAGTGGTGCCTCCAGCACTGATGACATCCTCCATCATGTGCATGTACCATTTCTGAGTTCACCTTTACTTGTTCACCTAAAGAGCCACAGATTGACCAGTGCAAATGGCTGGCATCCTTGTTGTTCTGGTTTATGTATTCAGTAGAAGCCACTATTGTACACCCAGAGATGAAATGACTGACTCTCCTGAACCTTGCTGCACATTATTATTATTATTATTATTATTATTTGTTTATCCCCGCAATTTGTTTGTGGTCATTGTAGTCTCTGTGTCCCAACCAGGGACTTATGATTGAATCCAGCACATTTTGGAGAATGTGAGCAGTTCCCATTAGTAAAAACACATGCATTTCTTGGGCTGTGTGGTGTCCTTGAAGCCCCTTTAGATTCTTGTCTAATCCTTTCTTGATGGTGTCAAAAGCTGCCAGCACCACAGGTACAGCTCTAATCTGGTTGCTCTAAATTTTCTTGACCTTGCTCTCTAAATCTTTTTATCTGCTATGCTTTTCAGTTTCTTTGATTTTGATGTTGTTATCATTTTGGACCACTACATTGATTAGTAGGCACTGTGTCTTCTTCTTGGTCTGCCATATCAGGACAGTTTTCTGGAATGGTATGATCAGTTTAAACTGCCATATCCCATATGATGGTGCCATCTCCAATGTTGATGATACCCAACGGCATGTGCTAGTAATATTTATGAGGCATTTGTACACCTACTGTGCAGCAGATTGACCATAGCAGATAGCTACAGCCTTGTGCTGGTTTATGTATTCAGTATACACCCAGAGATAAAGTGGCTGACTGTTTCCTCAGCCTTTCTGCACATTCTGGGTATTATCCTATTTAATAAAACCCCTGTGTGCGTCCAGGTGTCTCTGTGTGTGTGTCTTCAGGCGAAGTGCGCATGCGCAGGCAGCGCCGTGCTTCATGCTGTGCCCTGCCCACGTGCAACGGCACCGTGGACGCACATACACATTGGAAGCTGGGCACACAGTGAATAATGGCCTATAGTGATGGGAAGTTCGGATCATTTTACTGACTCGGATCTTTGAGTCTCGTTCAGCAAAATGAACGAATCATTTTTCGAGTCATTTCGTTCAGTTCTCTTTCCGGCTCAGACTGCATAGGTTAAGCTTATGGGGATGTCACGTGATAAACAAACAACTCAAACCCGAAGACTCGAGAGATGAACTAATCAATTCTGTTTCCGACTCAGACTGAGTTGGTTAAGCTTATGGGGCTGTCACGTGATGAATGAACGACTCGAAACAGGTGAATCAATTCCAATACAGAAACTATAGGAAGTTGCGCAAATGCACATGCGTGACTGAACGAATCACTCCCACGAGACAACTCGTCCTTCCCGAGTCACATTAAAGATTCATTCAAAATGAACGAATCGTTCAAGAATGACCCATCACTAATGGCCTAGCCGCTACCGCGCATGATAAGTAAATAAAGCACACACACTGGAAGATGGGCACACAGTAAATGGCATTGCCACAGCCGCACATGATAAGAAATAAAGGACAACATTGCTGGGGAGAGTGCTGATTGGGGAGTCGCGGCCGCGCACATAAAATCCGTCGCTGGGGGGACACCAGTACAGATTAAAATACTTGCTGGGGAACTGCACAGTACTTGCTGGGGAGATGCCACAGGCATGATTATCAGCTACACGCCACACATTAAATCAGTTGCTGGGGACACTCTGCTGATTGCCCACTGTTGTGACAGAAAATTAGTCATATTACGGACATCAAAACCAGTATTACTGTCATAGAAAATTACAGGCATTTTACGGAAATACAAACCAGTATTACTGCGAGAGAAAATTAAAGACACACAATACATTGACGCATATTACAGCCACATACAAGCCAGTATTACTTTAAGAGAAAATATTACGGATGTATCTACTAACAACATGCCACCCAAAAAAAAGGACATGTCAAGTAGGACAAAAGACACAGACAATCAAATCCTATATAAGCAACATCTCCTAGAAGAACGGTCAGCTCAACAAGTAAACATCAACAAAAGAAAGGCTGAAAGACAAAGAAAAATACGAGCAAATAGATCGATTGAAGAAAAAGAAAATGACCGTCAGAAAAACGCTAAAAGTGAAAGACTCAGAAGAGCAAACCTTACAAAAAGTTGGCATTTACTTGCCAGAACCAGTATTCAGCCACGGTCAGTTATATATCACATTATCAAGAGTTAGAAGTTTTCCAAATGTTGTTGTCAACGTTGTAGATGGTCCTGAACAAGGCAAACTGTTGCCAAACTCAGACAGAATATTTACAAGAAATGTTGTCTATAATAAAATTTTATAGAAAAATTTTCATGAGATAAAAAAATAGAAAATTTTTCCTAAATATCTTCTTCAGATATTGTGTCTTACAGATTGTTACAAAGTTTTACACTATGGCAATATTAATTATACTTACTGTGTTGTCATATACGTTTCTATTTTATTTTTATTATTATTTTACTTTAGGTTTCTTGCAATAGAATGACGTCAAGGTCACTTGCCATTTAATATACGTAGACTGTTCCTACTAATGTTTATGCACTACTGTTCTAGCGCCCGTTATTGTAACGGGTTTATTGTCTAGTTAGTATTATGATTATCATCATCAAAGTATCAGAGTTCTACAGTAATTTGAACCACTGCCTCAGGGTTCCAGGACACATAAGGACATAATAACATTTGATAGATGAGAGGAAACCATTCAGTCCATCAACAGTGTTTGTTTTCCTAATAGCTAAGCTTTCCCAGTATCTCATCCAGATACTTCCTGAATGTTGTCAGGGTTTCTGCTTCAGCCTCCCACAACTCTTTACATAAAGAAGTCCTTCCTGACCACAGACCTTAATGCACTTCCCTTTAATTTCCACTTTTGTTCTCGATTATGTGATTCACCATTAAAGCTAAAAGAATTCTGCTGGATCAAGTTTATCAATTGCTTCAGAGGATTTTGAAGACCTGGATGAGATCCCCACACAGTCCCATCTTCTCGAGACTAAGCAGGTTTACTTCTCTGAGCCTGTCCTCAAGTCTTTCTTGTACTGCGGTGGCTAGAACTGCACACAGCACCCCAGATGTGGTCTCATTAGTGTGTTATATAGACTGAACGTCCCATGATTTATATTCAACAGTTAATACGATACACCCTAACATCATATTTGCACTATTAAGAACTTCTGCATAGATGATGAAAATGCTGTGTCAACATAAACCCCCTACATTTTGTTCACAGGTGGCTTCCTTTGGAACAGTGTGTCTTCCATCTTGAATTTATAATGAATACCGTGTGAATTCCGGTTCCTTCACAATTGACATGGGGTCTGCACATTCTTCTAGTCTTGTGTACTGTAGGTGGGGGCTTGAGAATACATTCATGTTAATTTTAGCAAATGATCTAAATTTGCCCAAGTAGTGTTTGTGAAAATGCTACAATGAACTGGTGCCCCATTCAGTGGTTATCTGAACGTGAAATTTACCCCCTGCCTGTGGAACTACATT